>NC_060949.1:9221424-9223417 GCF_022045245.1 Lucilia cuprina
CTAAGCTGGCCTAATGCAGAAGAACGACAACAAATTTTGTTAGCAACTAAAGACGAAATGCCTGGTTGCGTAGGGTATATAGACGGCTCTGAAATAAAATTATCTGAATCACCTGTCAAAGACCACGATTTATTTTATCTCGAAAACGTCAATATGCCGTAAAAGTTTAAGCAGTTTGTGACTACAAATTACGAATAAGACAACTAACAATAGGTTATCCAGGTAGCGTACATGACGCAAAAATTTTTTTAAACTCTCCCCTAGCAAAACACCCCGAACGATTTTTGTCCCCACCGCAATGGATTGCTGGTGATAGCGCTTATCCGTTAAAGTCATTTTTGTTGACGCCTTTTAGAGGAAACAGCATCGAACATTCCAAAGCTGAAAGGGATCTCTACAACAAACACTTTTCTAAATATCGAGTTCGCATTGAGAATTGCTTTGGTTTTTTAAAGGAGAAATTTAATAGTTTAAAAGAACTCAAATTTCGAATGAACTCAAATGAGAATAAAAAAAATGCAACAACTGGATCATGGTTTGTTGCATTTTGCACAATGTCTTGATCAAATTTAATGACGAAATTGAAAATAATAGCGAAATACTTACAGCACAAATAAACTTACCTCCAATATGTAATACCCGAACCAGATTGCTTCATTTTATACAAAACCAAAATATTTAATTTTTTCACTGTACATTTTTATTATTTTATTAAAAAACAAAAACTTATTCATTTAAAATAATACATTTTTACAAAATTAATATTGCCATAGTTTGTACTTGCTAGACTGGTCTATAGAGTAGACTATAGACTAGGCCATAGACTAGACTATATACTAGACTATAGACTATACTATAGACTAGACTATAGACTATACTATAGACTAGACTATAGACTAGACTATAGACTAGACTATAGACTAGACTATAGACTAGACTAGACTATAGACTATACTATAGACTGGACTATAGACTAGACTATTTTCAATGTACATTTTTATTAATATAACTTATATATATAAAAAACAAAAACAAAAAACTGTAATTCATTTAAATAAATACATATATACATAAATGAATATTGGTAGACTAAATTATTGCCTAGACTATAGACTAGCCTATAGAATTGACTATAGACTAGACTAAAGATTGGTCTATAGACTAGAGACTATAGACTAGACTGTAGACTAGACTTTGGACTAGACTATAAAGTGGTCTATATTCTAGACTGTTATCCATAACTTATATACTTATTGTTTGTATTTAAGCTTCAGCTCCTCCATTGCTAACCTCTCCTTCATTTCCAGCTCCTTAACTTTTATAAGCTCGTTGCTTTCTATTTCCTTTACTCTCAGCCCTATTTCTCTTTCCTTTAAACTAAATTCTTTTCCCTTTAAAGTTAGCTCTTTTTCAGCTCTTTCTTTTTTAAAATTAAGCATTTCTGTTTGCATTTGCAAAATGTCGGACAATGCTGTTCTGGAATAAATTCCTTTCTTGCTCGTGGAAGCTACATTTTCAATTTCTTTATGTAGACTTTCTTCAATGCATGCATCGGTGCAGTCGAAATTGTCGGAAGAAAGGCTATCATCAGTAACAGCATTATCGACAATCCTGGATCCAAAAATGTCAGAATCTTCTAAACAATCCATTATAATAAAAATTATTAAATATTTTCTAGTCACAAACTGAAATGTTTAAAAACATAAAGATAAACAACTGTTGTTGATTACTAAGCCGGCAATATTTTTTTACGGCGGTTATTTTAAATACGTTCGGTGGCTGCCAATCTTCTAAAGTATACAGAAAAAAATTTCTTCCTTTTATTTTTTAAATGTCTCAATATTTTTTAATTTAACATTTTAAAAGTTATTAACTTTTATAAATAAACTAGCTATACCCAGTGTGCTTCGCTACCCTCATCGTAATGGAATAAAATAAATATCATTATGTAAATGTATATATATCTGCAATATCAAAAATTTCCCTTTTAGAG
>NC_060949.1:9223517-9335934 GCF_022045245.1 Lucilia cuprina
TTTTTTTTTTTTGCTTTGAGACCCGAGTTCGAATCCCGATTAAACCCAATTTTTTTTAATATTATTTTTTTTTAATATTGATTTTTGCAAAAGATTTTTTTTACGCGATCTTCTCTAATTTTAATATGTTCAATATTAGTTAATTTTTTTTATGTATTAAACATTATGTTTAAGGATTTATTTTTGTTAATAAATAACATGAATTTCAAAATGCAGTTCTAAACTGTCTTTAACTGGTTCCTGGTGAACTGTTCTGGTTAGGGTAATAATCTTTGGGATCATACTTAATACCAACAGCATTTCCCTAGTATGATCATGGTTGGGAGGGGATAAAAGACACTGTGTTACCACCTTCACACAGTGCAGTTCAATATGTTAAATGTTCGTTTCCGTTTTCCTGTGTATTAGTCTCCCTTTCTCTTTTCTTTTCTTTGTTCATTTCTGTTTTTTTTTCCCTACTTTACGCACGCACAAAATAAAATAATAAATACTGTGCATGTCGACGTTTATTCTACTTTAAGTAGCAACGAATCCTCCCGATTGCCGACGAGATAGAAGCCGGAAACTAGTTGCGTGCTGGCTGCTTTAGTAGAGACAAGAGAGAACTCTGACACCATCAGATCAGTTGTATGCTACACGTGCTTTCAACAGATAGACCGACCGACGCATGGACAGACATGGATAGATCGTCTTAGAATTTAATAATATATATACTTTTGTGGGTCTATGTTTATATTTCGATGTGTTCCGAACGGAATGACTAAATCAATATACCACCATCATTCTTGATGGTGGGTATAATAGTAGATAAAACATGAAATTGCACCATTTAAACATTCAAATTTAAATGTATAGAGCAAAAATAAAACGAAAGTGCTTCTTTTTTGCTTCTTAGGATGTTTTTTTCAACATACTTAGGCGCAATTTACATGAAGACTTTTCAGACGTCTGTTTTTTCCAATTCGCTTTGGAGAATCTTCCAAAAATCATGAACATTTATACGGTGATTTTTTACATGCAACTATGCATATCTTTTTTTGATGATTAATTGTATAATCCTTTTTAATTACAGATTCGTAATGAAAATAAAATGAAATTTTTAATATAAAAACCATTTAGTTTGATTTAAAAAAATTTAATAACACGCTATAGTATTTTACTATAGTATAGTAAAAAGAAGACATAATTATTTTTTTACATGAGCATAATATCAACAGTACGAATGAGTTTAAAGAGGAATGTCAAAAACAATCATGAAAATCCGAAATCATGTTTGTTTTCTTACCCCAATTCTTCTCTACCCCGCTCACCATCAATCATCGACAAACATGAAAACAGACGTCTGGGCAAACATGAAAAAAATCATCGTGTAAATTGGGTGTTAGTTAATTCAGTAATACAAAGCCTTAGCAATAATACCTAAGCCATAGAGAACCAGATAAGAAAACATTGACAGCTGTCAAACAAGTAAATGCGAACCGTATGGTTTTGTTTATATTTTTTATACAATTTTTTCAATTCCGCCATTAGGTAAAATTTTAAATGAGAACAAAAATAAAATGTATTAAATAAGCGATGAGTATGTGAGACGAGCTTTATGATTATTTTCATCACACGTTTCAAAAAAAGTAATATACATATTACTGCTTTATCTCCTTGCTCTTGTCATACCCACTTACCTTCGTGAGAACAGAACAGAATCCAAACATACAAAAAAATACACAGCTGAATAAAACCAAATACATCTCCACACGCACTTGTACATCTTTATCAAATTCGCAGTGTTGTTGTTGCTTTTTTAACAAAGCATGAAAAAAATTTGGCTTTTTTGATGAAATTTTCAGAGGTTGCCTCGGATTTTTGCTCATATCTCCGTTATTTATAGACCGATTTTGCTGATTTTAAATAGCGATCTTCTCGAAAGCATGTCAAACTGAATTATTGAAGATTCGAATCTCGCCGATATCTGGGGACCTCGAAAAACTGATTTCAACAAACAGACGACATGACATAATCGACTCCGGTATCTATAAGGATCCAGAATATATATACTTTATAGGGCCGGAAAATTATATTATTGAAATTACAAACGGAATGACAAACTTATATATACCCCTCTCACGAAGGTGAAGGGTATAAAAGCAAATAAATGTGTAGAATGGATGGGATCGTCGCATATGTAATGAAACCATCATACATTGAAAGTAAATACGGATGGAAAATTTAAGATCAATCTAAAACAAGCAAGTCGTATTAGATCAGGAATGAATTTATAAGTAATCAAAAAGGAGAAAATAAAACACACAGTGTCTCTCATAAGTATTTGAATTTAGGTATAATATAAAAAGAAACTAAATTTAATAACAGTCCTTAGCTTTGATATCACGCTTTTTAAAAATTTACATTTACTTAAATTAATTTAGCTTTGTTTAAAAATAGTCCATAAAATTACCTCACAAAAGGATACGAATTTTTTCTGTATATTTGACTATATTATACGAAACACAAAAATTAGAATCGAATCTTTATTTTGTTAAAAATTGTTTTAAGGGGTCCACTTGGTCCACAATTTTGGGGCATTTGTACCATCTTTTCATATAATATCAGTAAAATTACGATTTTTGACCATATTTGCCATTTTCCCCCTTTTTCCAGAGATAAAAGCAATATTTAATATTGGGATTTTATAACAAAGATTATTATCTAAAAATAATAATCTTTGTTATAAGGATTTGTTTTTAAACATTCCATTATATATTTTTGGTATCGTTCTTCTGTTTCTAATTGAATTATCTGGATCTTAATTCCCTTTTCGTACCACTAGGATCGATATTTTCCGACAAAGTTGGCTAGGTTATATAATTGTAGATATTAGCATTAATATATTTAAAATTTTCAAGACATCGTAGCTTTTACTACTTATAACATTCACGATTATGTTACGATTATGTTACTACTTATAACATTCACGATTATGTTACAACAACACTGTATGTAAAAAATTATGGGCCTATTTTGATCATAGTAGATAATATTTAAACAGATATCAATATTTTTGAGTTAGACCATAATGATATGGTGGCATTCAGCCTAGAGTCCATTGGTTATAAATATAATGATTCCACTATATTGAATGGCATTTCTTCGAGGCATGCTTTGGAGTTATAAACTTCCAAAATATATTGAAAACTTAAAATGTATAACAGCTGATATCTGAAACAATATATAAAAGACATGTTTCCCCGAAAATTTTTGACCCTAGTATTATAAAATTGGACTTGAGTTCCAATAAATTGAATTAGCGATAGAAGAACGATTCCAATTATATATCTTGGAACGTTTAAACACAGATTATTGTAATAAAAAATATTATATTTAGATACCCCAAGGGGTATATTAAATCCCAATAACAAATTTTGGTTTTATCTCTGGGAAAAGGGAGAAAAAATGCAAATATTGAAAAAAAAAACACCATTTTAATGATATTACATAAAAAATGGTATAAATTCCCCAAAATTGTGGACCCCTTAAAACAATTTTTAGCAAAATACACATTCGATTCTAATTTGTGTGTTTCGTATAATATAGTCAAATATAAGATACAGAAAAAATTCGTATACTTTTGTGAGATAATTTTATGGACTTTTTTAAATAAAGCTAAATTAATTTAATTAAATGAGAATTTTTAAAGTTTTAAAAAGCGTGATATTAAGCTAAGTACTGTCTAGAGAATTTAACAAATTAATTTATTAATTTTGCAAATACAAAATATGTTATTAAATTTAGTTTCTTTTTATATTATACCTAAATTCGAATACTTATGAGAGACACTGTACATATATGAATATGTGATGAAAACATATACGTTTTCATCACACATTGTCATTTGTTCAATTCACAATCGATGTTGTAGCGTTGTATGTCAGCAGCTGCTACAATAGTCATAACAATGTTGTTGGTATTTTCTATGCAAAAGCTCTATACAATCATACGACAATTTTTCATATGTTTTTCGAATGTTGTAAAAAATTTTAGTGTTGCCAATTGTTTATTTCAACATATGAACAAAAATTCAAACGATTTTTGCATAAAAAAACGATAAAATGGTAACACTGAAATCAAAAACAAACAGCTGTTTACAAAAACAAAAATAAAAAACAAGTATGAATGTATAGTCGGGCGTAGCCGACTATATAATACCCTACACCTGTCAGTATGTATGTTAAAAATGGGGATTATTTAAAAAAATAAAGCATTTGGTTTGTTTTTTTTTAACTTTATTTCGGAGTATTTTTACTTTTATTTTGGCAAAAAAAAGATTTTTTTACAAGTGGGTTCAAATGGGAGTAGGGCAAAATATGGAGTTAAGTCTTCTTCAATATTAATTATGTAGAATTTAAAAGTGTTATTAGTGTTTGTAAGTGAATTTTGACCTTTAAGTCATTTTCTGAAGGGGAGTTTGTATGGGGGATAGGGTCAAATGAAGCCCGATCATTACAAAAATTGGTAGTGTCATTTAAAGTTCTATAAAACTAAGTTTTGTCGACTTTTGTTAACATAATAGATCATTTAAATTAATTATAAGCCAAAAAGGCCCTATTTGGGGGGTACGGTTGTATGGGGGCTAGTCGAAATAATGGACCGATTTTAACCATTTTCAATAAGCTTCGTCCTTGGGCCAAGAGAAGTGTGTGCCAAATTTCATCCCATTATCTTGAAAATTGCAGCCTGTACCTTGCGCACAAAGTTTACATGGACAGCCTGCCAGACGGACGGACATAGCTTAATCGACTAAGAAAATGATTCTAAGCCGATTGGTATACTTTAAGGTGCGTATAGGACGAATATTTTTGTATGTTACAAACATCAGCACAAACCCAATATACCCTCCCCACTAAAGTGGTGTAGGGTATAACTAAATTTTAATAAAAACAGTTTATTTATTAGTTTAAAATGTTGAATAAAGAAAATAAAAGAATTGAAAATTCAAAGAAATTAATTTGGATTATTTCGCATGTTTAATTAATTTAATATTTTAAAATTTTTTTATCTTTTGACATTGGCATGTGTATTTGTTTTGATTGTTTTTTTTTTCATTGAGAACATAAACTTATGACTTGCTGCAAAGATCTGTTCGCAATCACTGTTACTACACTTTAGTAGGTACAATATACAACTTGGTTGTGAATTGAACAATTGTTTATGCCAATAGTGTTAACACATAAAATATAAATCATACGACTATTTTGTCATATGGATGGAATTTCATTTTACTTTTTCATGATACTTTAATCATAACACATTTGTAGTTACCATAAAAATGAAACAACGACTAAAAAATATACAGCATGTTTCCACCTTATTTTAATCAAAGGATTATAAATTCAGCCATTCTTATACACATTTTCTTGCTATTGTCGTGAAAAAAATAATAAAAACCTATTTGTTTTGAAGTTCGTTTGTGTTGTGGGCGATGAAAATGCAAAAAGGTCTGAGTACCACAGAAAAAAATATGAACGTTTGTTTAAATTTAATGTAGATTTTTAAAATATATTTATTTAGCTTAATTACGAGGTTGTTTGATTTTTAAACAGATATTTCAGTTTTAACAGTACAAAATATGTTTATTAAATGAGAAATAAAATTTGAGGTTTCTTAAAGTGTTGTAAGTATAAAAGTAATTTTCTTTTTTTTTCAGTATTCAAATTATTTGTAGACTTGGTAAACAAAATTTTTAAATTATATATAAAAAATTAGTAAATATTACACTTTTTTCTATTAACAATTTGAAGTTTGAAACATTTTAAAAAAAGTTTTTACAGATTCTATCAAAAAATTATTTTAAATTAAAACAATGGATGTTTGTTTTGATTCCTTCACCTTCGTGAGAAGGGTAAATATAAGTTTGTCATTCCGTTGATTAAGCTCATCCGTCTGAAATCAGTTTTCAGAGGACCTCAGATATCGGCGAGATCCGAATCTTCAATAACATGCTTTCGAGAAGATCGCTGTTTAAAATCAGCAAAATCGGTCCATAAAAAACTGAAAATTTCATCAAAAATTCATGCTCAAATACCGTAAAATTTTGTTATTGTACGCTTGTTTATAAAAAACAAAGCAGAGCAAGAGTAACAGAACGAGTGCAACACTAGTGTGTTGTTATTGGCTAGAAATATGAAATTAAGTATGCCTGGAGCCTGGCTGAAGTTTGAAGCCATAAAAGGGAAATATTTGGTACTTTTTCATTTTTCAAGAGGTGCTTTTTAAATTTTCTTTAATATTGAAACATGAAATTTAGTATGTAAACTCGGATTTAGGTGAGAACCGATAAAATGGATCTTTTTCCTTTTTTAAAAGGTACTTTTTGAATATTCTATAATATTGTACATAGAAACATGAAATTAAGTATGTCGGAATTATGTGAGAACCGGAAAAAGTGAACTTTTTGGTACTTTTTTGTTTTTTAAAAGGTATTTTTTGAATTTTCTATAATATTGAACCTAGTAAAATAAAATTAAGAATGTAAAGTCTGAATTAGGTGAGAACCCATAAAAGGGAACTTTTTTGTACTTTTTGTTATTTTTATACCCTCCACCACCATTAATGGTGATAATGAGTATATATAAGTTTGTCATTCCGTGTGTAACACCAATAAATATTAATCTAAGATTCTGGGTTCTTATGAAATTCTGAGTCGATTTACCTATGTCCGTCTGTGTGCCTAAAACAAGCTCACGTTAAAACTAAGCAAAGGCAGTCAGTCAAATTTACTGAAAATATTCACTATTGTTCTAAGCAGTTTGATATTGAAAATCCTCACAACCTAAAAGTTATAAGTAAAAATTTCAGACTAAATAAATAAATACTTTTTTTCGTAATTCTTAATTGCGTTTCTCAGAAACTACAAAATATAGTTCGATGAAATTTGTCACACATAATTTTTTTTCTGAAAGGGTTCAAGTATGTTGAAAATCACAATAACTGATTCACAATTTCCCATAGCCCCCATACAGAGATATTTGTTCCCGGAAATTAGTTTATAGTTAATAACTGCCTCAAATATATACGTATCATCAAAAAATTTTGTCCATATGTATATAATATGAATAGAAATCATACTACTGACGAAGATCTCAATCGATCCACAATTGGTCATAGCTCCCATATAAGGCCCACTTCCGCAAAATTACTTAAAAGCACATATTTCGTTGAATTATTAAGCTATCGGCATCAAATTCGAATTCAATATATTTAGTATACATATAACTCATTCTACCAAATTTTTTTCGGGATCGGTCCACAGTTGGTCATAGCTTCCATGAAAGTCCTCTAAAAATCACTCAAAACCTCATATTATATTGAATTATAAAGCTATTGGGATAAAATTCGAATTGAATATGTTTCCTGTACATATAAACCATTCCAGGTTTTAATAATGATGGTGAAGGGTATTTAAGATTCGCCACAGCCGAATATAGTACTTTTTTGAATTTTTTTATAAAATTGAATCTAGAAACATGTTATGATAGTTATAAGATTTTTTTTTAGATTTTTCTATATTGTTTATACCCTACACCACTATAGTGGGGAGAGTATTATGCGTTTGTGCTGATGTTTGTAACGCCCAAAAATATTGGTCTTAAACCCGCCTAATACCAATCGGCTCAGAATCACTTTCTAAATCGATTTAGCTTGTCCGTCTGTCTGTGTGTCCATGTAAACCTTGTGCGCACGCTACAGGTCGCAATTTTCAAAATAATTTGATGAAATTTGGCACATACTCTTTTTTTGGTTCAAGGACGCTATTGAAAATGGTTGAAATTGGTCTATTATTTCTCCTAGCCCCCATACAACTATACCCCCCGAATCGGGCCTTTAGGCTCATAATTACGTTACATGTTTTATAATGTCAACAAAAATCAGGCCTCATTTGAGCTTAGCCCCTATACAAACTCTCTTCCGAAAATGACTTGAAGGTCAAAATTAACTTATAACAAGTAAGAGTTCTATATTCGGCTGTGCCGAATCTTATATACCCTTCACCATTATGTATTAAAAAACAGTCATTACAAATTTTATTACAAAAAATACCAATTGTAGCCCATTTTATACATATTTATAAAATACCTTTTGTAGAACGGAAAAGTACCAAAAAGTCCCCCTTTATAGGTTCTTACCTAGTCAAGGCTCTACATGCTAAATTTCATGTTTCTAGGTTCAATATTATAGAAAATTCAAAAAGTACTTTTTGTACCAAAACGTCCCCTTTTATGTGTTCTGGACTAATCCGGGCTCTACATACTTAATATCATGTTTCTAGGTTCAATATTGTAGAAAATTCAAAAAGTACCTTTTGTAGAAAGAAAAGTATCAAAAAGTCTCTTTTTGCAAGTTCTTATCTAGTCAAGGCCCAACGTGCTAAATTTCATGCTTCTAGGTTCAATATTATAGAAATTTCAAAAAGTACCTTTTGAAGAACGAAAAAGTACCAAAAGTCCCCTTTTATGTGTTCTGGGCTAATCTGGGCTCTACATACTTAATTTCATGTTTCTAGGTTCAATATTATAGAAAATTCGAAAAGTACCTTTTGTAGGACGAAAAAGTCCCTTTTTATAGGTTCTTACCTAGTCAAGGTCCTACATGCAAAATTCAAAAAGTACCTTTTGTAGAATGAACAAATAGGAAAGTATAGTCGGGAATGGCCGACCATATAATACCCTACACCATGAGTATATTTTTTTAAAATTTTTACTTTTTATAAAGAAACTTTTATGTTGAATATTACCATAACTCCAAAATATTTAAGCAATTTATTGATAAAAAAATCGAAATATGGCTTTATATAGGTCAAATATGGGCCGATCCTCGGTAAATTTGGGAAAAGGATATATTTTTAAATAACAGTTAGTTTCGTTGAGTTTCATTGCGATACAAATGGTTACAAGTCAATTTTAGACGTTTAAGTCATTTTTTGAAGGGGGGTTTGTATGGGGGCTAGGGTCAAATAAGTGCCGATCCTTACGAAAATCTGCAAAGTCATTTATACTTATAAAAAACTTATTTGTGCCAATTTTTAGAGAGATAATAGTATATTTGACATAATTATGGCATAAAAAGTTCAAATCAGGAGGTACGGTTGTATGGGGGCTAGGTGATATAATGGACAGATTTCAACCATTTTCAATAAGCTTCGTCACTGTGCTTGGTCCAAATTACACCAAATTATCTTGAAAATTGCGGACTGTACCTTGCGCACAAGGTTTACATGGACAGCCAACCAGGCAGCCGGGCGGACATGTCTTAATCGACTCAAAAAATGATTCTGAATTGATCGGTATACTTTAAGGTGGGTATTGGACCAATATTTTTGTATGTTACAAACATCAGCACAAACGTATAATACCCTCCCCACTATAGTGGTGTAGGGTATAAAAAGTACCAAAAAGTCCCCTTTTATGTGTTCTAGCCTAATCCTGGCTATACATATTTAATTTCATGTTTCAACATTGTTGATGTTGTCTGCTTCATTGTTTTTTTTTATTCAAGATTATTTTTAATATCTTATTGTTATATTATTAGAAGTTGGAACTTTGTATTTTCTTTTACTTTCTTTAAATGATTATTTTATTTAACATGCAGGGTTTCTTTAATTGGTATTTTTCTTGTAGTTCATTGTGTTCTTTATGTGAGACCTTTTTTTTTTTTTTTTGATAAGATTTTGATTTATGTTGTATTAGTCCCTCATATTACTCACTAAATACTGTTATTTGTTTCTTTTTAAGGTATGTTATAATGCACGTATTTTAGACCGTTGCTTTGGTATTATTGGTTGCCAAATTATTGTTGTTGGTTCATATCATTTTAATTGCAAGTAATATGCATAGGTTTTTTATTTAGTATTGACTGATTTGTGATATGATTTTTTTTGAGATTGTTTGCCAATTTTGGGAAATTTCTGTTAGCTTTGAAATGGGGGAATGTGTGTGGTTTAAGGATGTTGTGATTGGTCAGTCAATATTGCTGATTTGGATGAATTTACTTGTGACTGTTTTGGTGGAAGATGATTTGCAACTGTTATTGTATGCATGGAGTTTTGTGTTTGTGAGGATTTTTTTCTGCTATTATATATTTTTGCTCTTAAGGAATTGTCTTTCACTTTGTTCTTTTAAATTTAGTCTTGAAATTTTTATTATGTAATTGATTGGTAATTTTGGTATTTAAATTCTTTTACATGAGTCGATATTTTTTGGGGTAGTTTAAAACTTTCTTACAATTGACTTATATTTCTTCACAGAAGGTTCAACTGATAGGTGTTTTATAGCTTCATGTTTCTGTCTGATTTGTATTACCTATGTCCTTTACAGTCTGGAGTGTTATTTGCCATATAGTTCCTGTATGACATATTGATTGGTTCTGTGAGTTCATTTTTGGGATTGTTTATGATTTCTACATATACTTTTCTTTATTTTAACCTGTTTTGCTTCTTTGAATTACATTTGTTTGATTGCTAATTATGTAGGAATTTATTTATGATCAATGCGGTACATTTTAATTGTCCTATCGTTATTTTATATAGTATATTATCTTTAAAAAAAAAAAAAAAAAAAAAAATTAGGTGTAATTTTATTTATATATAATTATGTATTTTGTATTGGAGGAATTATTGTGAAGTAGAAATTTGTAACCGCTTATGGCCTATAGGCTAGGTTATTGAATATTGTTAAATAAAATAAAAATAAATATTATAGAAAATTCAAAAAGTACCTTTTGTAGAACGAACAAGTATAAATTTATAGTCGGACAATGCCGACCATATGATACCCTACACCAGTCAGTATGTTAAAATTTTGAATTTTTTTTAATAAAGCATTTAATTTGTTTTATTGTGGAATATTTTTACTTATTGTTGACAAAAAACAAGATTTTCTACAAGAGGGCTCATAGGGGAGACGAGGAAATATGGTCCTATCTTTATAAATTTTGGTAGATAGTCATTTATGTAGATTTTGTTCGTTTTATAAGTAATTATAAGTTAATTTTGAACTTCAAGTCATTTTCTGAAGGGGAGTCTGTATGGGGGCTAGGGTCAAATGAGGCCTGATCACAATAAAAATTAGTATTGTCATTTATTGTTCTATAAAACTAAGTTTTGCTGATTTTTGTTGACATTATAAAACATTTAACGTACTTAAGAACTTAAAGGCCCGATTCGGGGGTACGGTTGTATGGGGGCTAGGAGAAATAATGAACCGATTTCAACCAGAGTATGTGCCAAATTTCATCAAATTATCTTGAAAATTGCGACCTGTAGCTTGCGCACAAGGTTTACATGGACACACAGACAGACAGACGGACATAGCTAAATCGACTCAGAAAGAAATTCTTACCTAGTCGAGGTCCTACATGCTTAATTTCATGTTTCTAGGTTCAATATTATAGAAAATTCAAAAAATACCTTTTGTAAAACGAAAAGGTACCAAAAAGTCCCTTTTTATAGGTTCTTACCTAGTCAAGTTCCTACATTATAAATTTAATATTTATAGGTTCAATATTATAGAAAATTCAAAAAAGTACCTTATGTAGAACGAAAAAGTACCAAAAAGTCCCCTTTAATGTGTTCTCGTCTAATCCGGGCTCTACGTACTTAATTTCATGTTTCTAGCCAATAACAACGTAATGTAACGTCATGTTCATTCTTTGATTTGTGTTTATAAACAAGAAACCACAATAACAAAAAATTTACCGTTTGATACTGTGTTTTGGTTGTTTATTTTTTTTGTATAAGCATGCACGAAAAATGTAAATTTTTCATGAAATTATTTACAAATAGAGGTAATTAGGTTTTTTAAAATTATTTTTAATTACTTTTTACAATATATTAATTTATTGTTAAAAGGACACGTAAGAAGTGTTCATCAATTGTAATCATCAAAAATTATATCCGCATTGTGTGAAACAGAGAAGTTATTTGCGTTAAAAATGTTAAAAAGAAAATAATGAGTCAATTCCGATGTAAAAAAATAGTTTAGTTTTTAGAACAAGTGTACATCAATGTATGCAATTATGAAAGGTTTATCTATATCATTGCAAAATATAAGTAAAGTTATTGATGAAATAAAATAAGGAATTATATAAAAAAAACACACTGAGTGCTCTTTCAAAATCTTTAACTACCACAGGGGAGCAGCTTGTATCAAGGAAATCTATTGATTCATCTTCTTCAGAGTCCATATGCGATCTATAAAGAATACTATGTTTAGATGTTATCATCTAAACAGACCTTAGGTAGATTGGAACCAATATAAAGTGAACTGTCGTGTGTTACAGGAAAAATACTTAACTTAGATATTTACAAATAGAGGTAATTAGGGGAACATCACATAAGGTCTACAAAAAGAATATTTTGCAACTAATACATATACTTATATATACTAAGAACCGAAATGAGAAAAACTACCCAGATCTAAATATGCCTACTGTATTTTATTCATAAAATAAATCATTCAAAATATGAGATAGAAAATCAAGATTTTATTATGTAATAGTTCCATAGTGGTATACGGTGATATCCCCTTACTTAGAGTGGATAGGATGGTACTAAGTGTTAGCTTTATGGAATAAGAATTAATATTATACAATTATAAATAAAATTCACATAGCACTTCTCAAAAAGATGGGGTTTTACGTATTGTAGTTTTTGTTTATCAATTTAAAATGACCAAAAAACCCTGATTATTTTATTATAAAATATATAAATTTTTTTAAGTTCTAAATACATTGATTTTCTATTATTATATTATGTATCCAATTCAAAATTACTTATTATTTTCGAAATAAAACCAAGGAAGCGTTAGATTTTATGTTAAGTCAAATATTGATGAATTCATACAGGTTGTATGGCAATAAATCGGTTAAAAATGTCTAAATTTAGACGTACCACTACTAAAATATCTAAAAATTGTTATTTAAATATATACACTGAAAATAATCCATGCTCAACTTTACGAAAAAAAATTTCGTAACTTATATTTTCGTAATATTTACAAAAACTTCGTGTATAATACGAAATATTATTTAATAAAACCCTTTTCTATTTTTACGAAAGTACGAAAATCTTTCGTAATATTTTTTCTTAAATTTTAGCGAAATTAAAAATAATGATATTAATTATACTATCATTAAATAAAACAACAACATTTTTATAAAACTTAAGAATAATTATTATATTATTCACGAATTATTTTCATAAAAAAAATTAAAAATTTGTGTGGAGAATAATTTTGAACTAAAATTAGAAAAGGTATTTTAAAATGCAAAAGTTTTTAACAGCATAGCAAATAAACTGAACATCTTCAGCATAAACGTATGGCTGGTAGGGTCGACCATTACCAACATTGAAAAGATCATTCGTGGAAATCATGAACAACAACAGAAACTTGCGGAACACCACTAAATATTAGAAGATCTGAAGAAATAGAACTTCCAATAGAAACCAATTGACTTCTACCTCTGAAATATGAGTCTATACCTTCGCAGGCCTGTAATAAAAAACCAAATTACATAAAAATCTTAAACCGATTATGGCCAATAGGCTAGGTTTATTTTGGAAATAAATTAAATTAAAAAATTGTTTAACAAAATTAGAGTGTAGCCCTTGTCAAATCATTTAACAAAGGAATAAAATGAGATGAAAGATTATTTTAACAAATTTTAGCGGTAAACCGTCATGACCTGCTGCATTGAAATGTTTCTTAAACGCTGCATACAACTCATTTAGATTTACACAACGATATGAAAATCCACCTTCTGAAGTATTTTCCAACGAACTTAATAGGTTAGGAATATTATTTTTCTGACAAGAAATAAAATAATTGTTGACTTCTTCAACATCAGCAGAGACGGTACTCTGTCTCCAGACAACTAGTACCTCTCAAATAACTCCACATCTGTTTTGGATTAAGATCTTTTAAATTACTTGAATGAGCCCTCTTTTTTGCTGCTCTTATTACACTTTTTGCACGATTTCTATGCTCACAATAAATAAACCAATTTTCTGAATTTTTGTTCATAAGATAATGTTTATACGTTATATCTCGCATTGAGATGTGATATTCAATCTCCGGGAATTTGAACCAACAATCGCCTTAGTTTTTGAGCCAAAAGATGTCGGCGGCGGCGCAGCTTGCAAAATATACGATTTGACCGTATAGGCTTGTATCTCTGGTTTAAACCTTTAATGGACATAATGTGCTCAAAAGCAAATGCAATACAATACCAAATACGAAAATAGTTTTTGTTGTTTAGATTTTGTTTCTGTTTCACTGCAATTACAAAACAAAACAAAACAATTGCAAACGTTTCGTTTATTCATATACTCTGCTGAGAACAAATCACTTGCGGTTTCGACGCTCAAAGTTATAAGGTAAATTAGTTACCTTATAATTTTGAGTGGCCTAAGTAGAAATGATATTTTCAGTTTATCTATTATCAAAAAAACATACCTTTCTACACAAACATCTATCTAAACTCTTTAGGCTAGGATCAATAGGTGAAAAGTTTAACTAATTTAAATAAAACCCTATATGACTAAAAATCGATCATCCAAATCGATTTATTGAGTTGGGTCACTTGACACGACCATATGCATAACACAAAATAACTTTAAGTAACACTCACCGATAATTCACTTATAATTGCACCCGTTCGCCAGCCGTGTTCTAACGTAACATCAGCCAAATCACTATAAGGATGATCGCCAAAATACAAGACACTATGTCCGTGCCAACCCGTTAAATCTTGTAACTGTTTTACGGTGCCCTAAAAGATGTATTAATTTATTATATATGAACTTTAAATATATCAATGAATCTTACTTCATAGTAAATTTGTCCTTTTTCCAGTTTTGATACCCTATCCCATACATGGCTGTCATTGCTTTCTTCATACAAACGAATAGGACGAGATTCATCGGTGAAAAACTTTGGTTTCCGAGCTTGTACAATTATCACATCAAAATATTCACGCCAGTCTTTGCCAGCCAATAAGGTCATGCCACGATTTCTGTTAGAATATTGTATTAGAATAAAATTTCATATTATAATTTGATTTATATAGCGAATAAATAACATGAATCCGTTTGGTGCAAAAAAAAATAAACGACATACTTTGATATATTTTCATTTGTTTGTATTCATTATTATTATTATTATTATTAAATCTTTATTAGTACTTTAGTATACTTTAACAATTACAAATACAATATAAAAAATTACATATTATTTCTTAAGTGCTCTACAATTTTTGATTTGAACATATTAATATTTGTTTCATTTTTAATATAGCTTGGTAGATCATTATATAGGTTTAATCCTTTCCAGAATAGTGATCTTTGCATTGCACAGGTCCTTGCTCGCTGTAGTCTAAAATCTTGCACATTTCTTAGGCTGTATGGTTGTGCCTCTCCAACATAATTTAGCTGTTCATATAAATATTCTGGTGCATTTTTTATTTTCATTTTCTGTATAAATATTAGCGTATTTAGTTATAGTCTCTGTTTTATGCTCATCCATATTAAATAATTCAGCATAAATTCTATTGGGGTATATCTATTACATTTCAATATTGACCGCATTGCCTTATTTTGTAGTTTTTGCAGTCTTATTATTTGTAAATTTCTACAGCATGTATATAATATCGTTGATCCGTTTTCAAAGTGAGGTTTTATTATTGTGTTGTATATGCTTATTGCTGTTATTATAGATACTTTATTTCTTATTCTTTTAAAAAATCCAATTTTTTTGCCAATCTTTTTACAAATATATTCTAAATGTTCTCTTAATTTTAAGTCTTTATCGATAATAAAGCCAAGATATTTGATATATTTTACTTTTTCAATTTATTCATTGTTAATTTTTATTATTATATCACTGTTCATATTTATTTCCATCACTTTAGTTTTGCTTTCGTTTATTTTCAATTTATTCATTTTTAACCATATATCTACATTTAACATATCTTCTATTAAGTCTTCTTCACATTTTTGTTCTGTTTGCGCTTCCGTGAAAATTAAAGTGTCATCAGTGTAGAGAACTATTTCAATTTTTTTTAAATTTTTGTAAATTGTTTATATATACAATAAATAACAATGCGATTAGAACCGATCCCTGTTGTACACCAAATTCGTTATCAATTGTACTTGATTTAATATTGTTTACTTTTGTTGTTTGTTTTCTTTCATTTAAATATGATTTAAACCATTGCAATTCAGTGTTTTGTATTCCATACATATAAAGTTTATGAATTAGTATATTTCTGTCTATTGTCTCAAATGCTCGTTTAAAATCTAAGAATATTGCTATAATTTTATTATTTTTTTCAATTTTTTTACATCTATTAAATTAACGCGATTTCACAAGAGTATTTTTTAAGAAATCCAGATTGATATTGAGAAAAAAGATTATTATTTTCAAAGTATTCTTCTAGCTGTGTCTTTACAACCGTTTCCATTATCTTTTCGAAAGTTTTCAGTGTACTTATTGGTCGGAATTCCTCACATTTTATGGTTTTGTTCACCTTCTCAATTGGTGTTACCATAGATTCTTTCCAATTATTCGAAAAATTCCTATTTGTAAAGATGTATTAATTATATATAATAATTTATATCCAATTATATTCCAATTATCCAAAATTAATTTCGTATTTACATTATTATAGTCTGGTTTACTTTTTTGCATTCTTACATATATTATTTAATTCTTGTATATTTATTGCACGGAATTTAAATCTAAAGTTTATCACAGGTACTCGGTTTATATATTGCACATTATCTATACTGTTTCTTATTATCTCTACACTTTCTATCAAATAGTTATTATATCTATTGGCTATTTGGTAATTTTCCTTATATTCTATATTATTAAATATCACCGTTTTTACCACAGATTGATCTTTTTTATACCCTTCACCTTCGTGAGAAGGGTATATATAAGATTGTCATTCCGTTTGTAATTTTTATAATATAATTTTCCGACCCTATAAAGCATATATATTCTGGATCCTTATAGACAGCGGAGTCGATTAAGCCATGTCCGTCTGTATGTTGGCATCATTGCGTTGTTATTTTTGTTTTTCTGTGTTTTTCGTTATGTATGTTTAGATGTCTGTTGGTTTAGATGCCTTGTGTATTTTGTGTTTTACTTCGTTTAGTGTTGTTGTTGTTTTTTTTGTTTAGCTTTTGATGTAATAATAATGTAGTCGGGAAAAAATTTAAAATTTATAAAAGATGTTTAAAATACACTATGGTGAAGGGTATATAAGATTCGGCACAGCCGAATATAGCACTCTTACTTGTTTATAACTAAGTTTTTTATTTCGTTCCACATTTGCTTCTGATTTTTTGTATTATTAATTTTATTATATTATTTATTATATTTAATCTTTTCCATTTTTATTTTATTTTTATAAATGTTTCTTATTATTTTGTAGTTATTCCACGCAATAATTGAATTTTCTCTTTTTGCTATATGGTACTTTATAATTTTTTGATGTTTTATTGATTTTAATTCATTATTAAACCATTTCGTATCATTATCATTTACTTTTAAAGTTTTTTTGTGTGTACATTTCTTTATAGATCTTTCTATACATTCATCGAAATATTTAACATTATCGTTAATATCATTGTTTTCATCTATATTTTGTATTTCACTAACCTCGTTATTAAAAGTATGTTTATTATATTTAAAACTTGTTATTTCTTTATATTGGTTATCTTTATGTTTCACATGATTACAACTAAAAACTATATCTATAGATTCATGATCCGAAATTTTATTTTTCACATTATTTTTAACATCAATTGTATTCATATTTGTTATAATATAGTCAATTATTGTATTTGATCCTTTCGTTATTCGAGTATATTCTTCAACTATTTGTTTTAGGTAATTATCGTTCAATATATTCTTAATTCTGCTTTTATATACTCCATCTTTAGACCAATCTATGTTAAAGTCTCCTGCTATTAATATATCACAATTGTTTTCGCCAATTTCTTCAATAACTTCATCAAAAATATCACAGAATTCTGCTTCATTACAGCTTGGTGATCTGTACACTGCCATTATTACAAAATTTATTTCTCCATATTTAATTGTGCATGCACTAATCCAGTATTTAAAATCATCTACTCTCTCCAGAATTTGTGTTATTTTAAAATGTTCCTTAACATATATACTAACTCCGCCAGTTCTCTTAGAATTGGAGAATGTTATTATTTGTTCATAACCATTTAGATATGTTTTATTTGCTCGTATATCTTTTGTAATATGCGTTTCAGTTAATATCATAAAGTCTGGTTTGTCATTTGCCACATATATTTCTATTTCATTGAAATTATTAATTAATCCCTGTATAATTGTATAAAAGCCGCGAATTTGCTTTAATTGTTAAAAATTTAAACCAAGTTGTTTCTTATTAAAACTAAGTTTATGTTTATACACTGGACATTGTCTATACATAGTATGATGATTTTCATCAAGCCCGAGATTTAGTTTCTTATTAACTTGTATACAATTTATGCATTTTTTAATTGTTTCATTATTGCATTCATTGTTCCTATGGAAGCCATGCCATTTTATACAAATTTCTTGATTCTTGCATTCGTTCGATTTGTGTTTAAATCCCTTACATTTAAAACATTGTAAAACTTCAGTACCGTCGAAGATTCTACATTTTTCCCATCCGATGTTAATTTTCTGATCCTTCATAATTTTATGGTATGATTCACTATCAATTTTTAATTTCGCATTATATATTATTTTATTGACCCTTTTAGTTTCGTATAATTTTATAACCGTTAATTCACTATCATTTAACATAGGGTTCTGTTTTCTTATTTTATCTACTAATTCCTTTTCATTATATTTAAATGTCATATTCACTACATCAATTTTCAGTTCAACCGGGTTTGGAACCTTTATTTCATATCCTTCACGCATTTCGTTTTGTATTGCTGTTTTTATTTTCTCTCTTTCCTCATCATTTTCAGTTTGAATTATCAAAGTTCCATTTCTTCTATTTTTAACACTTGTTATTTTTAGATTTGCAGGATCAACTTTCTTATTTAACTCTTCTTTAGTTTTATCAACATTTTGTTTTTCTTTTGGCTTTATTATTAATGGCACTTGTTTTTTTGCATCTGGCATCACCGTATTTTTAACTGTTTGTGCATATGACATTTGATTTGTTTTGACATTTACTTCTTTAATCACTTTCTTTATTTCATTACACATTTTTATGTTGCTATTTTATATTTTGCATATTATATTTTGCACTTATTGCACTCAGCCATTACTGAGTTTTATTTTAATTCTTATTTTCTTATTATAATTCAGTTTATTAATTAAAATTTTTATATTTCCACAATTATTGAAAGTTGTTTTTTTGTTTTAAATATTCTTTTTCTATTTTTTAAACTTATAAACATTAAAATTTCAATTTTTTGTAGAGCTTTTATAGTTTTCAATCTTCTTTTCTCTCTTTCTTTCTAAACTAGCTTCTAAACTGACATTTTAATCGATGTTGTCATATAATCTAATAATTATCATTACTATTATTTTAAACTAGTTTCATAAATCCAAAGTAACCGGTTCTGATTTAAAATTTAATGCTTAAAAATATAACTTTGGTTTTCATAAGGCTAATGTATTTTTATACCCATCAAAAAGATGGGAAACATTTCATCAGTTTTTTTTTTGCAATTCTCTATGCGTTGTTGCGTTTGTATATCCTTTCATATTTTTACTATACTTTTAAATCTTTCTGAAGTAACTGCATACAATTAATTTTATTTTTAGTCGTTCCTGTTATTTAGACGACATTCAGTCCTCTGAATTTTAAAATTATTCTGTCTCCTTTTTCATAAGTTTAAAGAGCTTTCACGTGTTCAATTTTGTTTTAATTTAAAATACTACTGTTGAATATTTATATAAAATAATTTCTTATCTTATTTAAGTGATTCGCAGTGTACATTTCAATATTTGGTTTTTCTATGTGATTATTGCTTAACTACATATACATACATACATACATACATACATACATACATACATACATACATACATACATACATACATATATTTATTAAAAATGTAAACATGTAATATTAAAGATTTAACTTACACAAAAGAATATGGACTATTGGTTACTAAAAACAGCTTTTTATCCGCCTTTTGTAGCTTTTCAAAATATTTTGGTAAATTTTCGTTTTTTTCAATATACTTTTCTGCATTTTTCATAACAATTTGATGCATTATAGGATGGCAAGATTGTACAGCAGATTTTATATCGTGAAATAATATTTCTGGGTGGTAATCAATGTGATTTTTCTCAAAATATTCAGCAACATTGCACAAAAGACACATTTCAGGCACCGAAAACAAATCTGCCAACTGCACCATCTTCGATTTAACATTCGGCTTAGCTCAAATTACACAAATTAAATTAAATATTTGTAAGTTTTTGCTCTTGTTACGGAATTTACCTGATAATTTTTTGAAGTTCCTTCGACGTATGCAATTGGTAATATGCGATTTTTATACAATTTTAGTACTTCTTGATCGGGAACCTTTGTCCTTCCTCTATATACCGAACCCAATTGTATTTGAAGAAATGAATCTAATTTAAGGAGCAAACCTTTTTCAATGTCATAATGGAGACCACGAACGGCAAAACCAGGTATATACTCCAATTTTGAAATTGGCTCAGGATACTATAAAAAATATTTAAAATAATAATTATGTATAAGGTTTAGCATTGAAAAAGTAAATAAAATTTAGAACCGGTTATTGAGTTAAAGGAAATTAAAATTTTAATATATTTTTATAGAGATACTATTTTTCTGAAAGGTGTATCCGTGTAGAGCAAGATAGCGCAAAAAACAAGGTTCCGTTTTTTTAAGCAATTATAAATCGGTAACATAGTTGAATCTTAACCGATTTGAGTTTCTCAGCGGATTTTAAAGCTGAAGCTTTTAAAATGACATATATTACGATTAAAGGCCACTTCAGACGATCACAGTTTACGTACGTAAAGTCTAATGAAAAAGTAAATTGAAATTCTATCCGTATAACAAAAAAGAGAATAAAAGTCGTATGATTTATATTCTTTGTGTTTACACGATTGTATAAATCAATAACAAAGTAAGATGGAAACAGTTGTTTCACTTTTTTTGTATGTGTTTAAATAAAAATACATCCCTGATCTAATGGGAACTGTTTGATTTTTGAATCATTTCAGAAAATGAAGAGAGCAATACGACTGTCAAATTTTACATCCGTATTCTCTCTCAATGTGTGATGGTTTCATTACATATTGCATTTAGACGATCTACACAAAATTTTGACAGATCATATTACTTGTGTGATCGTGCAAAGCAGACTTAAGTAATCTGGGGAAATATGTGTGCATTTCATCGGCAAACATATTTTCGATTTTAATTTTGCACCGTTTGCTATATTAGAAATATTTTTACATCATTTTCTATAGGAACCGTACTATTTATAACCAAAACAAGTAAGAGTGCGACTGTGCCAAATCTTATAACCTAAGTTTTCTTATGACATAGTCAAATATACCAGAAAATACCTCTAAGACAAAAATATAGGCGTTATCAGCGCATGAACAACTTTCTTTCTGACATGAAAAGTCAACAATAAATCTAAGCTATATAATTTACGTAAAATAAATTATACAGTGTTAACATGACTCTCAAAGCTCAAACCAATATCAATAATTACACCAATACACTTAATTCTATCAACAAACTCTATCATTATACCATCAAAGTTAACTGAAAAATTATAACCGCTTCTTTTACCGACAAACATTGCCTTAATCTTATCCGTATTGATAGAAAAACGATTATCAGTAACCCAATTCAAAAGCAGTCTAACAGTAATGTTAATCCTACTTTGCAAAACATCTAGAAATACAGCATCACCTCTAAACAGTAGCTGAACATCAGCTGCAAATGAATATGGAAGACAAATTTACTAGAAACCATACTGAAAATATCATTCATAAACATTATGAAGAGTAACAGAACCCTGCGGAAACCCACTATAAACTGGCAGCTTTCCAGAACAACGACTAAGTATTACAATAAACATACTGCATTCTATAAGATAGATAAGAATATATTAGCCTGGAAGCCGATCTCTCAAACCATAATATCTTATCAATTAAAAACAAATGATTCACTCTATCAAAGGCTTTAGCAAAATCCAAAGATAATAAAATACAAATACCTTTTGCAGAAAGTTTACTCCTAATGTTATCAGTTAAACCAAGGATGTTGTATTCCAATTGCATCTAAAACTCGATTGACAATGATGAAGCAGTTGATTTCCATCAATCTTCATTAGATGCTCAGTAGGCAGTAAAAATATAGGTCTAAATTCATCACGACCAATTAAAACTCTGTTCTTCATTAAAGAAATAATCACAGAAGTTAGTTTCTTACAAGTCAAAATCTCATAATAATATCAACCTAATATTTATAGGAGAGCATTCCATTTACTGCATACAGTTCGATGGTAGGTATATTAGATTCGACATAGTCGAATATAACACTCTTATTTGTAATGATTCAAAATTTGCAGATAATGAAAAAATTACTTTTCATTGTTGATGTTTAAATAAAAGTTTTAATTTTATAGATTCACCCATTTTCAGCCCAAATTAAAGTAGTATTGAAAGTAAGTTTAGTTAAAATGTGCTAATAATTTCATTGCTATACATTGTGACTAGATTTGTGTACTCGGTTTTAAAACGACAAATTTACTTGGACTCGGTTTACAGAGCTGAAAGGATAATTTCCCCTGAAAATTTTTCTTTTTTATTTTGGCGGCACTATGTACATAAGAGGTGTACAAAAATAAATAAATTTTGCTTGGTTGGGACCCAATCAAAGTGTCTAAAATAATGAGAACCCTTACCGGAAATCTATTGGGAAAATATTAAATTGGGTAAATAATATGGTTTTGTCCAAAATTTTGCCACTAAAGTGATATTTTTTTAGAGAAAATTGTCTTTCTGACAAGGAATAAGAAAATATCTAGCAAAAAAATCAAAGTTATGCAAATTTTTTTATGTGAAGATATTTAACATCACTTTAACAAAATCCTAATAATAAAAAAATTATTTTTTATACATCGTTGTAGAACAATTTTCTCTAGAAAAATTTTGTGTGGGACTAAAATTTAACACTTTTGAGACCTTCCAATGTACTCTAGTGACTAATCGTTTTCTTCAATATGGGTATTATTGGAAAGAGTTTGATATATAAATCTGTGTACACAGTTTTTCATAACCAGCTGTACTTTGAAAAGTACTTTGAAGTTTTAAGGACATAAGATATCAAAAGATGGAATTCCAAATTTATACAAAAAGAAGTGAAAATCTTAAAGAAAATTTGTCACATAAAAGTAGTTAAAAGTTTTTGTATCGACAATGAGACCTTTTTAAATTCAATTACTATATTTTTTCTCTGAGTAAAGTATATAATATAGATAAAATGTACAGATATCCAGCCTCCATTTGATATCAAAATTACCATCGTACAATACATATATATTCTTTAAATATACGTTTGAAATTAATTGTGAGTCCTTAAAACTTTGAAGTCCGTTTATAAGAGCTGGAGTACGCAGATACATATATACATATCCCAAGAAATACACTTAAGGTTCTATCAAGTCTGTTGTGCCTCAGGTGGGAATCGAACCCATCACATCCGGTCTACCAGATATCCGGTCAAATTTTCAATGTGTAAAAGTTTTTTTTTCAAAATTGTTACAGTGTGTAATATAACATACAGCATGCACTAAGGAAGGATTTATATTTGTTGTTGGATTGTATCAAAATAAATTTATTTTTATTCTAAAAAATTAAATTTTTGCTTGCAAAGCAAAAAATAATTTTGATTATAAGCAGCGTTAAATTTAATATATTAGTAACCACTTGCAGTAAAATTCACATTTACTAAAAATATTTTAACATCTTCACATTTTAATATTATTGCTACTAAAAATTGCAACATAACATTGACATTTCTAGCAGCACAAATTCACAGAACTCGTTTTCAACCTGTTGTGCAGCAATCGAAATACACACATGGACAAAAAAATAAATACATGTCCTTTCAATACATTTTCGATTATAAAATTTTCATGTATCTGTAAATGTAAATGGCAATACTGCGTTATTTAAATGGTTCGATATGGCAATACTATTTATTGTTAAAAAACCAAGCAGAATGATCATCCATTTTCAAATTTTGCGATTTTCGTTTGTAGGGAGCTTTCGTTGTATGGACAAAAAAATAAATACATTTTTTTGATATTTGAATTTTAAAGTTTTTAATAGGTTTTTTTAAAGGTTTGTGATTTTTTTTGGAATTCTCATTTAGTTCTTGTAAACTAAAAAGAAATTTATTAAGTAGATGGGTCGAGGCAAGCATTGTACCGTGGAGGAGAGGAGAATAGCGTTGGCGCTAAGAAATAAGGGAAAAAGTCTTCGTTTTATTGGTGAAACCTTGAGTCGTTCCTTGTATTTTGTTCAAAATGCCCTCAAAGAACAACCTTCAGTTGAACACCGTGGAAGACCAAAGAAAACATCACCAACAACGGATACTCGTATTATTACTATGGCTAAAAAAGACCCCTTCATTTCTTCCAGAGCCATTTCTGCAGAGATTGGTAACGTAGTTTCATCAAGAACGGTACGTAGAAGACTATATAATGCCAATTTACCTGGTAGAATAGCCAGAAAAATTCCTTTGCTCAGACAGAAAAATTTAAAGGCACGACAAACTTTCGCCAGAACTCATTCCAATTGGTCCGGGCCAGAAGGTGAAAAGAAGTGGCGCAATATCTTATGGACCGACGAAACTAAAATTAATTTGTTCGGCAACGACTCGGCTAGGAATGTTTGACGCCCAAAAGGTAAAGAATTTCACGTTCGTTTCACGAAAAACTGTTAAACACGGCGGGGGTAACATAATGGTTTGGGGTTGTTTTTCGTGGAACGGCGTTGGTCCTATACACCGAATTTCCGACACTTTGAAAGGGACATCTTTGAAAATATTATGTTGCCCTATGCAAGTGAAAATATGCCTCTCAGGTGGGTTTTTCAACAGGATAATGATCCGAAACACACGTCAAAATTGTGTCAGGATTGGTTCAGAGATAATAGTGTTGTCGTAATGGACTGGCCGAGTCAATCACCTGACCTGAACCCGATCGACAACCTTTGGGGGGAGTTATAGCGAAGAATAGGAAAAGAAAATTTCCAAAATAGGGATCAGCTGTGGACCTTTGTTCAGAAAACGTGGTACGAAATACCGGTGGAGACCTGTCGTAAATTGATCGCCAGTATGACAAAAAAGGATGGACAAAGTAATTCAAAATAATGGTGGATACACAGGATACTAGTGAATTACAGTTAAAAGTAACAAAAAATTTAAAAAAAAAATTAATTAGATTTGCTTTTCTGGTACCTTAGGTGGATGTATTTATTTTTTTGTCCACTTATTTAATCTGTGTTAAAACATTTTTAAGAAGACTTAACTTTATTTATGATTTAATAAACTTTGTATGTCGTATTTTTTATACAAATCATTAAAGAAAATGAATTAGGATGTTTAAGTACAAATCGATTAATTTGCGGTATTTTTCACCTTTGATGGAAAACTATTATTAATTCAACGAGTAAACCGCTAACTGTATTTAAACTTTGTTAGCTTAAGGTAATATATAAATAAAGGAAAAGAAATCTCCTTTTATAAAACTAATAATTATCCTTTGAGTTTTATTCTTTTTGTGCATTACACTGAACCATATCGGATTGTCGCTGAAACAACAATATATTAAACTAGTTTTAAACAAAAAATGTAGATTTATCTTTATCTGAAAAAGCCGCCCTAAGGTTTATAGTCGGGCGAGGCCGAACATATAATACCCTACACCTGTATTCGAATAATTTTTGATGAGGGCTTTTTATATGGGCTAGAGTCAAATGAGGCCCCAAATTTATAAACTTCATGAGGGTCATTAAGACTAGTATAGAATTTGGTTTTGCAGCTTTTCGTCGTGATGATAGTATATTAAACATAATTATGAATTTAAAAGCCCTATGGACGGACATAGCTAAATCGAAAATGAATCTGAGCCGATTGGTATACTTTAAGGTGGCTATAGGACCAATATTATTACAAACATCATCACAAACACCCCACTAAAGTGGTGGAGGTTGTCTCGGATTTTTGCTCATATCTCCGTTATTTACCGACCGATTTTGCTGATTTTAAATAGCGATCTTCTCGAAAGCATGTCTAATAGAATTATTGAAGATTCGAATCTCGCCGATATCTGGGGTCCTCTAAAAACTGATTTCAACAGACAGCGGACAGACAGACAGACGGACATGGCTTAATCGACTCCGCTATCTATAAGGATCAAGAATATATATATTTTATAGGGTCGGAAAATTATATTATAGAAATTACAAACGGAATGACAAACTTATAATACCCTTCTCATGAAGGTGAAGGGTATGAAAACAAAATTTCTCTTTCAATAAATTTGTATTGATATTTATTCATATAAATTTCTATTGAAATTAAAATAAAATTGAAAAACTACAATCTTATTTATGAACTACAATACTTATTTATGAAAATAAATCAAAAATATCAAACACTTTTTGCTTTCAATGTACTTTTTTAAAAAAATAATTTATTTGACAATTTTTTTTTTTCATTTGCCAGGAAAAAATGTTCTGGCTAAAACCTGCAAGTTCTGGCAAAGAGGAAATAATTTTAATTCCTCAAATTTGTTCTTTTACAATTTCTGGTAAAAACCTGCAAACTTGACAAGTAAAGGAACAAAGCTAAAAATACATACAAAATCTATTTTATAAGCCATTTATAAAAGAAGAATTTTGTTGTTTTTGTTGTTGTAACAGCTCGACTGTGGCCGATAGTTCTTTCCTGGGGAAAAAACTTTCGGTTGATATAGCTGTCGCTGGCTGTCGCGAAGATCCAATTGTCGTGGGAACGAGAGTTTTGTTTGTGAATAAGGGGGTAAATATTGAAATATCTGCTACTAGACAATGGATATTGGACGGTACACGGCATCCAATAATTCAAGAGTTGTTAAAAAAACTTTTATTAAAAATTTTACGTTATACCTATATATTCTACATTATTTCATACAATTAAAAAAAATGTTTCTGAAATGTTATGCTACGTTCAGACCTATCAAATATTTCACGAAAAAATCTTAACCACTATGTTTTGTAAATTCAGTATTAATTCTACATGATTTTTATAATTGCAAATAATATCGAAACAAATAATAACTAATGTTGTCAAAGATATATTTGTACAATTCACAATCGATGTTGTAGCGTTGTATGTCAGCTGCTGCTACAGTAGTCATAACAATGTTGTTGGTATTTTCTATGCAAAATCTCTATGCAACTCTTACGACAATTTTTCATATGTTTTTCTAATGTCGTAAGAAAGTTCAGTGTTGTCAATTGTTTATTTCAGCATATAAATAAAAAATTCAATCGATTTTGGCATAAAAAACGATAAAGTGGTAACACAGAAATTACAAACAAACTGCTGTTTGCCAAAACAAAAATAAAGTTTTATTAAAAACTGTTTATTTATTAGTTTAAAATGTGGAATAATGAAAATAATAGAATTTTAAATAAAAAGAAATTAATTTGGTTTATTTTGCTCGCTTAATTAGTTTAATATTATTTATTTATTTATTTGATTTTTTTATCTTCTGACATTGTTTTTGTTTTTTCATTGTGAACATAAACTTAACTTGCTGCAAAGATCTGTTCACAATCACTTTTACTAAACTTTAGTAGGTACAATATACACCTTGACTGTGAATTGAACAATTATGTTTGTGCAAATAAATATGATTTAAAGGAAATCATAATGTCGATTTTTTACATCAAGCCATTGTGTCAAATATTTGACAGTACTAATACTGCAACATTATTCCATACAATTTTCGTGAAATTTCTTAAAGAAGTTTTCACGTCAAATTTTGAACAAAGTACCTAGCATTATGTGGAATCGTTCAAAAATCATAAATCAGTTTTAAACCTTGTGCTTAATATAAAATTCAATAAAAAAATATTTCTTGCCCAGCGGAAAAAATTGTAGGACTTTGATGCTTTGCAAAACAATGCTAAACAATTATTAAAATTTAAAAATGATTGGGTTTGCAATTATTTTTATATATTGCCTCTTTCTATAATATTTAGTTGCATTTTTATGAACTTAAAACCGGAAAATGCTTCCATAGGCTTTGTAGATTGACTGAATAGTTAATTATTGATTAGAATTTTTAATCATTTTTATACAAATTTGTTTTATAAAACTAAATTCTTATGAATATGTTCCTAAAACTTTTATAATCATTCTTAAGATCTTCTAATATGAAATCTTTATTAAAATATCATAATAGGCCTATAACAGATGACAGTTTAATAGGCCTTTTTATGTAAGCCTTCTATCAACCCTCTAATGTGCTTCTGACTACAAAATAATGCCTTTAGTAAGACCTCTTTATTCTTTTCTCCCGCTGGAAGCTTTTAACAGAAATTTTTTGTTTTTATATACAGATACATATGGTTATTTTTCTTTAATATTATTTTCCGGCATTTATGTAATTTAAAACAATACGAAAATGCGAAATGTAAAATGAATTGGAATAACAAATTAATAAAGAAACAATCAGGGTGCACTTATAAAGTGAACTCCATTCAACAGCTGATTGTTATTTTTTTAATACAACTGTCAGAATGTACAATTTCAAGTTGCCAGATGAAGAAAAAATGAACCTACAAGAAGAATACAAAAAAGGGGATTTTGGCAATCATTTTTCAGAAAATGTATTTTTTTTTTTTTTTGTATACACGTGAAAAAGTGTATAATTGATTTATTTGTAAAATATTGAACTATGTATTGATATAAAATGAAATATATATAGGGAATCGAAAAAGGAATGGATTATAGTATTTTTATTTCTGGGTACTTGATATTATATGTTATGAAGCAGCAAACTTTAAGATAGTTAACAACGTTTTTTGTTAAAAAAAAAAATTAAATACGCTTTGAGCAATAAAACGAAAATATGTATATAATCGATAGCAAAAGGAATCGACCTCCGTATTGATTTTTTCTTCGGCTGTTGTGATGCAACAAACTTTGACACACAGATTAAAAAGTTGTTATACATTAAAAATATAAAATATTGTGTGTGCACCAAAACAGCCAATAGTAATCGATAGAGAATCAATTAAGGAATCGATCCAAAGTAAATAAATAAAGTAGCGACATCTCTTGTTGTACAACAACATATACAACAAACACATGTATTTTGTTTTTGGAATAATCCAAGAATGTGTCAAAATAAAAATTTCCTTTAACAACAAAGTGAACAAAACATAAATATAAAATATTACTTTTAAGTTGAAAATATTAAAGATTTAATTATATTATTATATATTAAACAATTTATAACACTTTTAAACTATTTTAAAACCACTTTTAATTAATTTTTTCAACTTTTCACAAATTTTAACAAATTGCAAAACACAATTTAAAAATGGCGACATAAACAATATTAACAATTTTCAAAACAAACTTTGACAACTAATTTTATTTTTCTATAGAAACTATAGTTAAAAAAATAGTCAGCTGTTCAAGTGATGCTACTTTATAAATTTACTTTGAATCGATCCCTATATTATTGGACTCTTTGGTGCAACATACTTTGACAACTTCACAAATCAAATGGAAATAAGGAAAATGTTTATTGGTTCACCATGTAAACAATAAATCAAATCGAATTTTATTAGGATAGAGTAGGATAGAAAAACATTATTATCATACTGCCTTTGACATTTCAACATTCTCACAAAATATATATTACTAGCTAATATCCGGTGTGCTTCGCTACCCCTATCGAATTAAATACATAATAATCAAAAAATTATTTATTTAGTTACTAAATTAAAAAAAAAGGTTTATTATAATTTTTCTTGATGACAATATATTTCATTTAAATTTTGAAATAAAATATTAATGATCTATTTATTTCTTACTTGCTAAAATTTTATACTTTTATTCTTAAAGAATAATTCTTATTCTAATAGATATAAAATGTTTTTTCTACCCTCTAGTATAAATAAAAAACCAACTTAAGTATTTTTAAAATTCTAACCACAATAATAATATATTACATATAAGTTCGCTAATTTCTATCTATCTATAAAAAATTTGAATTATCTAACAGTTTCAAGATATACGAAATTTTGTATTTGATTCATATATGTATGTGGTAAAAGCCCCCCACTGAAATCCCGTCCGTTCTTTTCTAAATGTTCACATGAATGTTAAAGTAATTCTTATAAAATTTGAAGATTCTCTAATAGTTTCTTAGTTATACTATTTTTTCTATTTAATACATGTGGGGTCTTCAAACTCCTCAGATTAAAGTCCGCCATTTTTCCTCCAAAATGTTCAGATGAATAATGAAGTAATTTAAGCAAACCCTTACCTTATAAAAAACACGAAACCCCGCTTTTTACACAGTTTAATTTTTTTGCATATTTCCGAAAAAGTACCTAATCATGTGTAGTACATAATTACCAACATGCATATTTCACACCTATGGGCCAACTTTCGCAACGAAAATTTCCCAATACATATTTCTGACACTTTAAAAGCTAAATCGAAAGTATTTAGTTTTTGCCCGTTTTTAATAATTTTTCACAACGGAACTTTTCCAAAAAATTTCTTGCACCTTACAAAACTAAATCGAAAATAATTTCGCGGTAGAATATACAGAAATCAGTTTTCAAGAACAAAAGTACCGATTTTCCCAGTTTCACCCTTTTTCCAATTTTTGATACCAGTTTTGTTCCAATGCAAACTTTGCTAATACATATTTCTGACATTTTAGAATGCTAAATCGAAAATATTTTCGCATTAAAATAGCCAAAAATATGTTTTATGTATAAAGGTACCAATTTTTCCCGTTTTTCGTCGTTTTTACTAATTTTTTTACCTTTTCTAGACCAATTTTTTGAAATAGGCTATGACGCTTCCAGGCATATATCTTTCTATGTTCCAAATTTAAAGAAAATGGGTTCATCGTTTTTTTCCACTTTTGCTCCACTGTGGGCATTTAGTAATACATTTTGAAAATTATTGTTAAAGAATCGCAATATGCACATAAAAAGTCCTTAGATTTCTAAAAAAAAACATTTTTTACTCTAAATATATGGTCAAAAAAGTTTGATTTTTTTTCAACGGCCCTTTCAAATCCCCAATTTCAGTTTTTTTGAAACTTTGTTCAACTAATTTGAAAATTTTCAGAAGATCTCATGGGACAACAGATAAGTGAATAAAACGGTGAAAAAATTAGATTATTGATTTATTACTGCTATTAAAGTAAAATTAACCGTTTTAAATACATGGGAGAAATTTAATCCCGAAAAGCGCTATCCATTTAAATAATCTATATATAACAAGTAAGAGTGCTAAATTCGGCTGTGCCGAATCTTATATACCCTTCACCATAGTGTATTTTAAACATCTTTTATAAATTTTACATTTTTTTCCGACTACATTATTATTACATCAAAAGCTACACAAAGAGAACAACAACAACGCTAAACGAAATAAAAAAATACACAAGGCATCTAAAGCAACAGACATCTAAACATACATAACGATAAACACAGAAAAACAAAAGTAACAACGCAATGACGCCAACAGCATCCAAACATACAAAAAAATACAGCTAAATAAAACCAAATACATCCACACACACGCGTGTACATATTTTTGTAATATACAGTGTTGTTGTTGCTTTTTTAACAAAACATGAAAAAATTATGACATTTTTTGATGAAATTTTCAGAGGTTGTCTCGGATTAGCGTTAGGGGCGTGGTACCTCCCATATAAATTAAATACAAAAATTCGTTTATATTAGAAATTATTACAGTAAGAGTCTTAAAATTTTGCACGAATAACTTGAACATCCATATTAACATTTTGGGTAATAAATTGGCGGTTTACCCATGAGATGAGCGGACCTCCCAATTAATTAAATATAAAAATTCGATTTTCTTGACATAGTATAACAGTTAGATTTCTCAAATTTTGACGAAACCACTTTAGTGTCTATATGAATTTTTAGGATGAAATGTGAGAGGACTAGCGTTAGAGGGCATGGCACCTCCGATATAAATTAAATACAAAAATTCGTTTATTTTAAAACTATTACAGTGAGAATCTTAAAATTTTGCACGAATAATTTAAACATCCATGTTAATATTTTGGGTACTACATTGGCGGACAACCCATGAGGGGAGCGGCACCTCCCATATTAATTAAATACAAAAATTCTTTTATCTAGGAAACTTATACAACTAAATTCTTAAAATTTTGCACGAAGGTCTTTTATATTTATCTGAAAATTTTTATGAAAAAAAAATCGTACTTTCATCTGGGGGGCTTGGAGTCCCAATATGAATAAAATAGAACATTTTGTATATCTGAGAAACTATTAGATCCAGAATCTTTAAAATCTACTTGAAGAATTTTTAAATTCATTTCAACATTTAGAGTATAAAGACCGAACTTGTAATGGGGACTTGGAATCTCCCAAGTGAAAAAATACAAAGTATTGTTTATCAAGGAAAATATAGAACTAGATTCATCAAATTTTGCATAAAATACTTTCATGTTCATCTGAACATTTTGGAGGGAAAAGGGCGATCTTTCTTCTGGGGAATTTAAAGCCTCTACATGAATTAAATACAAAGAAAAATCGTATATCTAAGAAACTATTAGAGTACAATCTTCAAATTTTATATGAATAATTTTATAACCGGCGGACTTTGAACGGGGGGCTCTGCACCACATAAATGAATTAAATACAAAATTTCGTATATGTTGAATACTGTTAGATAATTTATTTTTTTCATAGATAGATAGCTAAATAGATAGATAGATAGATAGATAGATAGATAGATAGATAGATAGATAGATAGATAGATAGATAGATAGATAGATAGATAGATAGATAGATAGATAGATAGATAGATATATATATAGATACTTTTGTACGTGTGGTAAAATTCATAGAATTATCTTTTGCTGTTTCTTAGAAAACACCTAAGAATTACGAAAAAAAAAGTAATTTTTACAGAGGTAGTCTGAAATATTAACTCATACCTTTTTATGTTGTCAACTGATTTTCAATACCAAACTTTACCAGAAGGTAGTAAATGTTGGAGTGAATTTCGTTTATGTCTATTGTTGCTTTCTAAAGAGAGCCTGTTTTACACAGATAGACGGACATAACTAAATCGTCTCAGAATTTTATTTAACTTTAAATATCCATTTATTTAAAGGAAAAATCATAGATTCATTCGTTTGTTTTTTAGTGTTTTGTTAGAGATAGAGATTTCAGCAAAAGGGCATTACTAATCTGTGTTTATAAACAAAAACTTGCAACAGTTGTAATTCAGGTCTGAGTTGGGAAACAACTCTCGCGTCATCGTTTTTATTTCTTAGGGACGGTCAGGCTTGTGCTTGTTGCTGGGCTTTCGACAGAATTACTTCTCACCCCGCACTGATTTAATGCACTACTTCGTATAACTGTTCTAAGTTATGCGATGTCTTCATTAAACGCGTGCTGTCGTTTTACCTCAGAGTGAGGTTATGTTTTTAACTTGTGCAGACAATAAAATGCTCGCGATATAACCTGGTGGAGACCATTTAAACTCAAATATATACTGTTGGAAACCATTAAAACTCTTAAACTTATTTCTGGTGGAGACCAATAATACTTTTGATGAAATTAATTCCGGATGCTCCAACTTCCTATATGAAGGTATATAGGCTTAATGCACCGCCATCCTAATTAAAACCCAAAAAAAACTTTCAATTTGTTTTACAAATTTGCGTCCGCGTACTTTTTATACCCAGTGTTGATAGAGGGTATATATAAGTTTGTCATTCCGTTTGTAACTGTGAGAAACATTCATCTAAGACCCAACATATATATTCTTGATTATGAAATTCGGAGTCGATCTAGATAGGTCCATCTGTCTGTATAAAACACGCTTACATTAAAAATTCACTCAAAATATTCATTGTCATTCTAAGCAGCATTGAAAACCAGCAAGATCGGTGATATAGTTTTAGAGTTATGAAAATAAATTTAAAATAACCTCGAAAAAATGGCGGTTTTGCAGATACTTATTTGTTTTTACAAAAACTACTGCAGTTAAACTGATGAATTTTGTCAGATATACAACTCTTGACGCCAGAAAATTTTTTTCTAATCGGTCCACAATTGGTCATATCTCCTATACAAGGTCACCTCCCGAAAATCACTTAAATGCCCATAACTCATTACTAAATTAAGATATCCATTTTATTTTATAATTTGATACAAGTATTGCTCTTATTTACAGAAATATTATTATGAAATTTTTTTCCGATCGGACCATATTTTGTCATACCTCCCGTACCAGGTCCACTCCCAAAAATCACTTAAAACTACGCAAGTCATTAGTAAATGATGATAACCATATAAAATTTGGTGTAAGTAGTGCTCATATTTACAGAAAAATTACTATGAAAGTTTTTTCTGATCGGTTCATAATTCGTGATAGCTCCCACACAAGGTTTCCTCCTGAAAATCTCTTAAACGCGCATAACTTATTAGTAAATGAAGATATCCATATAAAACATGGTACAAGTTGTGCTCACATATGCAGAAATGTTGCTATGAAATTTTTTTCGGTTCGGTCCATAATTTTCATAGCTCCCATGTAAGGTTCCCTTCCAAATATATATATATATATATATATATATAATATATATATATATATATATATATATATATATTATATATATATATATATATAATATATATATATATATAATAATATATATATATAATATATATATATATTTATTACTTAAAATGTTTAACATCCATTTAAACATTTTAAGTAATAAATTGGCGGGCTACCCATGAGGGAGCGGCACCTCCCATATTAATTACATGCAAAAATTCGTTTATTTATAATGTAACAGTTGGAGTCCTAAAAATTTTTCGGAGCCACTTTAGTGTCAATATTATTATTAAGGATAAAATTATTTAGGATAAAAATAAATTAAATACAACAAGTAAGAGTGCTATATTCGGCTGTGCCGAATCTTATATACCCTTCACCATAGTGTATTTTAAACATAATTGATCTTACAGTCTAGTTAATAAAAACATTAACAAAAATTTGAGTCGATTTAAGCCGAATGTTTCAGCGGCGTCTCAAGCAACTAAATATAGTTCGACGGCTAAGCTCCGACTCGAAGCCGGTCGACATCGACCTCTGATTCATTGCTGGTAGATTTTGTTTTCGTTTATCGTAAAAAAATTGTTTTAAAAAGCACTTGGAAAAAATTTGTGTTAGTTTTAAATTTCAAACTTACATTATTCGCATAAAAATTATTGTACAATAACTCACAATCTACTCTCATATAATTGAAATCGTTTTAAATATTTTTTTCTATTCATTAAAAAATATATTTGCAAAACAAAAGGGAAAATTATTTTATTTTAACAAAAAATGCAAATCATTTTTTTTTGCTGTGTATTTTTTGTATGTTTGGATTCCAAACATACAAAAAAAATACACAGCTGAATAAAACCAAATACATCTACACACACACGTGTAACAATTTTTTGATGAAATTTTCAGAGGTTGTCTCGGATTTTTGCTCCTATCTCCGATATTTACCAACCGATTTTGCTGATTTTAAATAGCGATCTTCTCGAAAGCATGTCTAATAGAATTATTGAAGATTCGGATCTCGCCGATATCTGGGGTCCTCTAAAAACTGATTTCAACAGACAGACAGACGGACATGGCTTAATCGACTCCGCTATATAGTATCGGAAAATTATATTATAGAAATTACAAACGGAATGACAAACTTATATATACCCTTCTTACGAAGGTGAAGGGTATAAAAATTCGTTTATATTGGAAACTATTACAGTTAGAATCTTATACAACTTATACAGCTAAATTCTTAAAATTTTGCACCAACTTTAATATGCAGAGCAAACCTTCATCTGAGGGAGTTTGCAGCGCCCATATGAATAAAATAGAAAAATTCGTATATCTGAGAAACTGTTAGAGATAGAATCATTAAATTTCAATTGAAGAATTTTTACATTCATCTGAACATTTAGATTATAACGAGCGAACTTTTAATGGGGACTATGAATAAAATACAAAATATTATTTATCTAGGAAAATATTGAACTAGAATCATCAAATTTTGCTTATATTACTTTAATATTCATCTGAACATTTTGAGGATAAAGGGCGGACTTTAATCTGGGGAGCTTGGGGAGCTGAATACGAAGTTTTTGGCAGTTTACATGTATACAGCACGATCGCATACGAACTTCTCAAGAATAGCGTCAAAAATACAAATATTTTATTTAGTTGCTTGGCAGCATTCAACAAAGTAGTTTGATGTCGCTTTGTTTCAGAAATTACAAACGCAGTTTGAAAAAACAAAAACACAACTTCAATAACGAGCATAAATTACATAAACAACATACATTCTAAATAATTTTCTAGAATGCATAACAATGAAAGTAAATAAGATAAGAATGGTCTTATTTGATATATTTTTTGTACATTTAAATTTGAAATGTTCATTCTATGTAAAGAATTTATCATTTTTATATCCATTGATTATATTTTGTTAATAAATATTTCCAATTTAGTAGTGCAATTTAATCTTCAAAATTTAAAATAGCCAAATATTTTTCAGTGCTATTTCATTGAAAAAATACTAATAGCGTGTTGAAAAAAATTTAAAAAAATACTAATAGTGGTGATTTTTTTCATCTGCCTCTCTATACGCCGGTATATGCCCTACACTTGTTTCAAAAAGTAAAATGTGAATTTGATTTCATAATAAAACATTTAATTTGAATTATACCTTGCCTCAGATATACATACTTTGTTAACATTTAATAGATTTTAAAAACAAGCCATAACGTTAAAGTAAGTTACCGCTGTCCGTCTAAATTCTTCATATGTGTTTCTTTATATTAAGTGTCCTAGAGGAGATTTTTTTCAGTTAATGACGTTATATAAACAATGTTAATCTATATATATAAAAATGAATGTGTGTTTGTTTGTATGTTTATATGTTTGAACGTTATAGACTACTAAACGGCTGAACCGATTTTCTTGAAATTTTCGCAGCGTATTCCTGTATGTCTGGAATAGGTAATAGACTACATTTTATTTTGAAATTTTAAGTGGGTGAGGAGCCACGCCCATATAAGAAAATATAAAATCCGTATATTTGAGATAATATATTAGTTAGAGTCCTCAAATTTTGTAGGAGCCACTTTAGTGTCAATATGATTATTTAGGATAAAAAGTGGGAGGACTAGCGTTAGGGGCGTGGTACCTCCCATATAAATTAAATACAAAAATTCGTTTATCTTGGTAACTATCACAGTTAAAATCTTAAAAGTCTGTACGAATAACTTTAACATCCATGTAAACATTTTGCGTAATAAATTGGAGGACTACCCATGAGGAAAGCGGCACCTCCCATATAAATTAAATACAAAAATTCGTTTTTCTTGACATAATATAACAGTTAGATTCCTCAAATTTTTCGGAACCACTTTAGTGTCTTTATGATTTTTTAGGATAAAATGTTGGAGGACTAGCGTTAGGGGGCGTGGCACATCCCATAAAAAAGTGGGCGGACTAGCGTTAAATTAAATACAAAAATTCGTTTTATTACAATTAGAATCTAATACAACTAAATTCTTAAAATTTTGCAGATTGTTTACATTAATAATTTAAAATTTTACCGGATTTTTTGCAGGGAAGGATTTTTCTGATACTAAAAATCTAAGTTACTTTATTCCATACAGTTGTACCCTTGAAACTGACCACAAGTCGCTCAGTAATAAAATTCAATTCTGATATTGACCAAATTGGAGGAATCCAGATTCCTCAGGATCTGGTCGGCGGATTTTTTGCACTGAAAGCTTTTTCTAACACTAACAATCTATGTTACAATTGGAATTGACTACATGTCACCCAGTAGTAAAATTCATTTCTAATATTGACCAATTTGGAAGAATCAAGATTTCTCAGGTTCTGGTCGGTGGATTTTTTGCAAGGAAAGCTTTTTCTAATACTTACAGTCTATATTATGATATTCCATACAGTTGTACCCTTGAAACTGACCACAAGTCACCAATGTAGTTTGGATTCCAAACATACAAAAAAAATACACAGCTGAATAAAACCAAATACATCTACACACACACGTGTAACAATTTTTTGATGAAATTTTCAGAGGTTGTCTCGGATTTTTGCTCCTATCTCCGATATTTACCAACCGATTTTGCTGATTTTAAATAGCGATCTTCTCGAAAGCATGTCTAATAGAATTATTGAAGATTCGGATCTCGCCGATATCTGGGGTCCTCTAAAAACTGATTTCAACAGACAGACAGACGGACATGGCTTAATCGAATCCTCAAATTTTGTAGGAGCCACTTTAGTGTCAATATGATTATTTAGGATAAAAAGTGGGAGGACTAGCGTTAGGGGCGTGGTACCTCCCATATAAATTAAATACAAAAATTCGTTTATCTTGGTAACTATCACAGTTAAAATCTTAAGAGTCTGTACGAATAACTTTAACATCCATGTAAACATTTTGCGTAATAAATTGGAGGACTACCCATGAGGAAAGCGGCACCTCCCATATAAATTAAATACAAAAATTCGTTTTTCTTGACATAATATAACAGTTAGATTCCTCAAATTTTTCGGAACCACTTTAGTGTCTTTATGATTTTTTAGGATAAAATGTTGGAGGACTAGCGTTAGGGGGCGTGGCACATCCCATAAAAAAGTGGGCGGACTAGCGTTAAATTAAATACAAAAATTCGTTTTATTACAATTAGAATCTAATACAACTAAATTCTTAAAATTTTGCAGATTGTTTACATTAATAATTTAAAATTTTACCGGATTTTTTGCAGGGAAGGATTTTTCTGATACTAAAAATCTAAGTTACTTTATTCCATACAGTTGTACCCTTGAAACTGACCACAAGTCGCTCAGTAATAAAATTCAATTCTGATATTGACCAAATTGGAGGAATCCAGATTCCTCAGGATCTGGTCGGCGGATTTTTTGCACTGAAAGCTTTTTCTAACACTAAGAATCTATGTTACAATTGGAATTGACTACATGTCACCCAGTAGTAAAATTCATTTCTAATATTGACCAATTTGGAAGAATCAAGATTTCTCAGGTTCTGGTCGGTGGATTTTTTGCAAGGAAAGCTTTTTCTAATACTTACAGTCTATATTATGATATTCCATACAGTTGTACCCTTGAAACTGACCACAAGTCACCAATGTAGTAAAATTCATTTTGGGAATTCTTTAATTTTCATTTCCGCCGTTGCTATTAATCGTTACTATCTTGACTCACCTTAAATGAATTCGTCTTGTTCTACATGCATCTGTGCTACCAGTGTGACCATTTTAGCAGCTAGATTTAGCATTTTTATTTATATCCTCCACCACCATCAGTGGTGATAAGGGTATACATAACTTTGTCATTACGTGTGTAACACCAAGAAATTATTGGAGTTACCCTGTGTTATTTAATCTATACTTTGTTATTAATTGTACTTTATTACTTTGTTCTATATACTTAAAAATTCTTTATATACTTTAATAAACGTTCAACCTTCCTTGCATTAAAACCTTGCTCTGCAATAGGTTATGGGACCAGAAAATAAGAGGTTATAAATATTTAATGAATATTTTTTTTTAATTATGTCGAAGCCGGAAAGTAGTGGTTTAACGATCGACAGGTTGCTTGGTAGAGAAAACTACCCCACCTGGAAAATCGCTGCACAGGCTTATCTGGATTTAGATATTCTTTGGACCACCACAATCGACTATGAAATCGATGAATCGGGAAACCCTAAGACACCAGTAAAACCAGACCAAGACAGAAGAGCTAGAAGTAAATTAACCCTTATTATCGACCCGTTATGCTATGTCCATATACAAAATGCAAAAACTGCTAAGGAGTTATGGCAACAGCTAGCAAATGCCTACGAGGACAGTGGTTTAACACGTCGAGTGGCACTTCTGCGTAAGCTCATTACAACAACTCTTTCAAATTGCAGCTCAATGGACATATATGTAAAAGAAATTGTAACTAACTACGCAATCGTTAAATGGCATTGGATTTCCAATTAGTGAAGAATGGGTTGGATCCTTATTATTGGCCGGACTTCCTGATGACTATCGTCCAATGATAATGGCGCTAGAAAACTCTGGAATTGGCATCAATGGTGATAGCATAAAAATAAAATTATTGCAAGAGGTGCCAAGTGCGTGCGAAAATTCCGCTTTTCATGTAAACCATCGTCAAGTACTGCCAAAAACAAATAAAAAAGGCCCGTGATGTAGAAAATGCAATAATTTTGGCCACATCGCAAAGTATTGCCGTACAAGGTTACAACACAACGACAATAATAATGAAAAAAGCCTTTACAGCAATGGCACTATCAACCTTTAGAAACACATGTACAAATGACTGTTATTTTGACTCGGGTGCCACATCACATATGACGTTAAACGAAAACTGGCTAAACAACGCGAACGCAGAGAGTGGAATCGTAACAACTGCAAATAAAGGTATAATGCAAATTAAAACATCTGGAACTGCTGCGCTACAATAAGACTGCAACGATTCATTCATAAAACTAAACCACGTTCAATATATTCCCGAGCTATCAACAAATTTGTTGTCGGTAAGTCAAATTGTTAAAAAAGGACACAAAGTCGTTTTTAAAAATAATGGTGTTGAAGTCATAAACCCTAATGGAAAAATTATTGCTACTGGCTATCACATAAATGGTTTGTTTAAATTCAATGGCCATTCAACAAAACAAAATAAAGCGTTTGCATTTAATTCTGTGAATAGTCTACAATTAGGGCACATCAAAAGTTTACAAAAATTAAAAAACGGTTTGGCAACTGGCATTGAATTTGCTACAACAAGCACAAATGATTGTAAAATTTGTCCAATTGGCAAACAAATCAGTTTGCCTTTTAAAAGACATGCTACTAGAGCTTCTTGTATTCTTGAGTTAGTGCACTCTGATATTTGCGGCCCAATGGAAGAAGAGTCCCTTGGCGACAAACGTTATTTTCTAACTTTCATAGATGATAAAACTCGAAAAATTTTTGTATATTTTTAAAAAACCAAAGGAGAAATAGAAGTAGCTGAAGTTTTTAAAAAATTTCAAAACTCTGCAGAAAAACAAAGTGGACAAAAATTGAAAATCCTTCGCACTGACAACGGAAAAGAATACCTAAATAAAACAATTCAATAAAATATCAATGAAAATGGTATTTACCACCAAACTACAAATGTCCACTCCCCAGAAGAAAACGGAGTAGCCGAGCGAAACAACCGATCTATTGTTGAGATAGCAAGATGTATGCTTTATGATGGAAATTTGCCAAAAGTTTTCTGGGCTGAAGCAGTAGCTTACTCGGTATATTTACTCAATCGTTCACCTTCAAAAGGAACAGGCATAACCCCTGAAGAAGCATGGAGTGGAAGAAAACCGGATTTGTCACACATACGCGTTTTTGGAACCATAGCTATGGTACATATACCAAAAGATAACCGTAAAAAGTGGGACCCCAAAGCTTTTGAATGCATTATGACAGGCTTTGATGAACATACTAAAGGCTATCGTCTTTATGACAGTACAAAAAATATAATTTTTAAAAGCCGAAACTTATCATTTATTGATGAAAATATAAGTGCTTCCGAATGTCCAATTAAATTAAATTTAAATACAAACCATAGAAGAATAAGTTTGAATTAAAATCATACTGATATTGCTGAGACAAACCAACCAATTGTGACCAACAAAACAAATGTGACAAGCCAACCGAATACGTCAAACCAACCAATTGTGACCAGCCAAACAAATTTGTCAAATCAACCGAATACAACAAACCCACCAAATTCGACAAACCAACCAGATATAACAAATCAATCTTCTAATATTACTAGACAACCTAACATACCAATTTTACGGCGTAGTGAAAGAATCCGTCAAAAACCTGTTATATTAAATGATTTCATCACCGATACCGAAAGCATATCCTCATTAATTGATTGTGGACCAGCAAATGAGACATTCAACTTTATTCCATCAGATGGAAACTCATCATCAGGTGCAGATGATTTTTATGGGTTTTCTGGATTCGTAGCGCCTCCATCGTATCAAAATAGACCAGTTTGTACAGAAAGTCAACATGAGTCAAAGCTTAACGGTGTGGGGCGCAATTACACAGGCAAGTATCTTGAAAATTCATTTCCAAGCCAATCAAATACTGCCACAAATTTATTTCAGACCTATACTTATGATCCAGTAACTCCAGATGAAGCTTTAGCGAGTACAGACAAATGGAAGCTTGCAATAGAAGAAGAACATCAATCACTTATAGAGAATCAGACATGGTCACTTGATAATTTGCCACCAAATAGTACAGCTATTAAGTGCAAATGGGTATTCCGAACAAAACGTGACGTAACCGGATCCATAGATAGCGGTCTAAATCGCGATTAGTTATAAAAGGGTACTCACAGCGAAAGGGGGTAGACTATGACGAGACGTATTCACCAGTTGTACGCCATAGTTCCCTGCGATACCTTTTTGCAATCGCATCACATATGAATCTTAAAATGAGCAAATGGTCATATGAAAGATCTCGGTGCCGCCTCTCAAATACTAGGAATGAGAATAACTCGCGGGAAAGATTTTATTGCTCTTGATCAAGAACTTTATATAGAAAATATTCTAGAAAAATTCGGAATGAAAGATGCAAAACCAGTTGCAACGCCAATGAACTCTAGTGAAAAATATCAAAAGATGACTGCTCAACAACAACTGAAGACATTCAGAAAATGTGTAATATTCCGTATCAAGAGGCCGTAGGATGTCTTATGTACCTTTCTCAATGCACACGCCCAGACATCTGTTTTGCGGTAAATAAATTAAGTCGTTATAATGCCAATCCAGGACCACGTCATTGGTCTGCTGTCAAACATCTTTTTCGATACTAACGTGGAACCTCAAAATTAAAATTAAATTATAAATCTATAAATAATATTAAAAACAGCAACGTCATTGGATACACTGATGCGGATTAAGCATCAAATCTTGAAGATCGCAAATCTACAACAGGATATATTTTTATAGCTCAAGGAGGAGCCATATCATGGTGTTCAAAAAGGCAACATACCGTTGCTCTCTCATCCTGTGAAGCCGAGTATATAGCCCTCTCAGCAACTGTTCAAGAAGCACTTTGGTGGAATGGAATTATTTCACATTTTTGTATTGACCAAGAACCATTAAAAATCTGCTGTGACAATCAAAGTGCCATATAAATTGCCTCAAGTGGTGGATTTAATCCTAAGACAAAACATATTGATATACGTCATCACTTTATTCTTATATAAGCACTAATCTACAAGTTGCTGATGTCTTAACAAAACCACTTAATAGAATTAAATTTGAATACTTTCGTAAGACCTTGGGAGTCTAATAACAAGTTCCAGATTAAGGAGGAGTATTGGAGTTGCCCTGTTACCTATTTAATCTATACATTGTTATTAATTGTACTTTATTACTTTGTTCTATATACTTAAATAGCCGCCATTGTAAAAATTCTTTATATACTTTAATAAACGTTCAACCTTCCTTGCATTAAAACCTTGCTCTGCAATAGAAACATACATCTGGGACCCAACAAAGTATATGTATTCTGGATAAACATTCTGGATCCTTATAAAATTCTGAGTCTGTTTAGCTATGTCCGTCTATCTGTCTGTCTGTTTCACTTTAGAACTCAGCAAAATAAACATGAACGAAATTCACTCAAAATATTTATTACTATCCGGTACAGTTTGGTATTGAAAATCAGCACAATCAGTTGACAACATAAAAAGTTAATTTCAGACTACCTGTAGTACGTTTTTTCGTAATTCTTAGGTAGTTTTCTTAGAAAATACAAAAGATAATTCTAAGAATTTTGTCACACATTATTTTTTCTCCTAGGGATCAAGTATATTGAAAATTATAACAATTTATTCAAATTTTCTCATTGCCCCCATACAAAACTATATATTCTCGGAAATTAGTTTATCGTTAATAACTCCCTCAAATATTTTGATATCAACACAAAATTTGGTGCATGTAAATATAATATGAATGCAAATCATAATACCGACGTAAATCTGTATCGGTTCACAATTGGTTATAGCTCCCATATAAGGCCCACCACAGAAAACGGCCATATTTCATTGATAAATAAAAGTATCGAAATAAATTTCAACACGAATATGTTTTGTATATCTATCAATCACTCTGCAAAATTTTCACAATTGGTCATAGTTCTCACATAAGGTTCACTTTCTAAAAACACATATTTCTTTGATAAATAAAGCTATAAAGATAAAATTTAACATGTATACGTTTTGTATAGTATTAATCACTCTACTAATTTATTTTCGATTTGGTCGACAATTGGTCATAGCTCCCATATAAGGTCCACTTCCGAAAACACTTAAACGCACATAATTTATTGACTTATAAAGTTGTCGGTATAAAATTCGACTTGAGTATGTTTTTGTGTACATTTAAAAAAATTCCGATCGGTCCATTATTGGTCATAGTTCGCATATAAGATCCACTTCCGAAAATCAATTAATCGCACATGTTTCATTGTCAAATAAAGCTATCTTGATACAAATTTATCTTATAAGGTTTACTTCTGATAATCACTTAATAGCACATAATTGATTATGAAATGAAAATATTTGGATAAGATTCGACCTGAGTATGTTTTGTGTATAGATAAATCATTCTGATGAAATGTATTCGATTTGGCCTATTACTGGTCATAGCCCCTATATAAAGTCACAGAATCGTTTCAAAAATCAAAGACAATTGAGTTCATTAAAAATATTAATATGTGTGTAAATATACAAATCATTCCCATAAATTTATTTGCAAGGGCAAGATCGCTCTATAATAAGTAAAAGAACTCGTACGAAGGTCCACTTCCAAGACTCACTTAGTATACATTTTTCTGGACCTAATCGAAACTAGTTCCTCATATAAATATTAGTACCCTCACTACGGAAACAAAACTTTTGTCGAGTTGTCTGAAAATGGTGGAGGAGGATATCTGAAATTGGTGGCACAGCCGAATATAGCATTCTTACTTGTTATTATTTACATTTTCAAATTTGTATTTACGCACGTGGAAAATACCCAATAATGTTGTTTTCAATATTAACATTAAAAAATAAAAATGTGTATATAAATGTGGAAAAGAAGATGTATGATTACAAAATATGTTATTTTATTTATGTTAAATTTTTTAAATTTTTTTTTTTTACAAAATATGTTAATTTAACCGTGTATACAAAACGATATACAACAGCTAAGTATCGGTAGTTTGAAATATAGAAATCGAATGGCATATTTTTTGTGGATATCATCGTTCTAGGGTGGGTACTTCAATAACAAACTTTTTTTTACAAAAAATGTTACTATTGTAAAATATGTTACATTGCCGTGTATATAAAACGATATATAACTGTTATCTGTCCATATTGTGCCTATGTAGAACTTTAAGTTGGAAATATTAAATTCCAATGGCATATGGTAAATATTTTGTTGAAACCCCTAGAATATTGACCTTTTCCCATTCACCTCTCCTTTCGACTTACGGTTTACGAGTGGAGGTGCGCCTTTTTCTGGTGCTTAACCCTTATAAAATAGCTATTTAATCTATAAATTCTTTGTGACAAAAATCCTTGTTCAAATATTAAAAGTTTTCTATACTAAAAAAGTTTTGAACAGGGTGTTATGCTTTTAATACTAATCTCAAAAGATTTAGTACTCAAAATATATTTTTTCTCGTATAAAATAAATTTATTTAATAAAAATAAGAGTCGTAAAAAATTATCTTATTTGTACGTTAATTGAAAATTAAAGTGGTAAATTAAGGACACTTCACACGATCACACTTTACATACATAAAGTCTAATGAAAAATTAAAATGAAATTCCATCCGTTTAACAAAAAAGAAAATAAATGATTTATATTTTTTGGGAAGCAGCTGTTTCACTTATTTATTACATCAAAAGCTAAACAAAAAGAACAACAACAACGCTAAATGAAATAAAACACAATATACACAAGGCATCTAAAGTTTAGATTCTAAACCAACAGACATCTAAACATACATAACGAAAAACACAGAAAAACAAAAATAACAACGCAATAACGCCAAGGGTGCCCAAGCCCTATGCGCTTGGTACTCTTTTGTTTTTGTAAATGCGGTTAGACAGTGTGCTTCTATACACTTATATGCGCATAACATTAGCAATACGTTGTTGTTGTTCTTAACAGTATACAAGCAAGAGTAAAACAACAACTTTCGTATTCATTGCTGGTAAACATTGACGAGACGTAGATTTTGTTTTTGTGTGTTAGTTTTAAATTCTCAGTTATTTACCGACCGATTTTGCTGATTTTAAATAGCGATCTTCTCGAAAGCATGTCTAATAGAATTATTGAATATTCGGATCTCGCCGATATCTGGGGTCCTCTAAAAACTGATTTCAACAGACAGACGGACATGGCTTAATCGACTCCGCTATCTATAAGGACCCAGAATATATATACTTTATAGGGTCGGAAAATTATATTATAGAAATTATAAACGGAATGACAAACTTATATATACCCTTCTCACGAAGGTGAAGGGTATAAAAATATGGAAAACTCAATAGAAAATGGGGGGAAACACAAAAAAGAATCAAGTAAATTGCAACTATAGTTTCTTAGTAAATTGGCTTCTTCAAAAATGATCAGTAAAATCATCGCTGGTAAACTGTATAGGATATTAGAAGTGTCGCGCCTAAAAATCCTTGGAATATGATAGGAGACATGGTAAGGATTGGAAAAATCCTTTCGTGCAAAAAATCAGTAGAGTAGATCCTTAGAAAATTGGCTTCTTCAAAAATGGTCAGTGAAATTGTTGCTGGTAAACTGTAAAGGAACTAAGAAGTGTCGCGGCTAAAACTCCTTGGAATATGATAGGAGACATGGTAAGGATTGAAAAAATCTTTCCGTACCTAAAATCGGTAGAGGAGATCCATGAAAATTAGATTTTTTCAAAATTGTCAGTAAAATTTTTGCTAGTACACCTTAGAATATGGATTAAAAGTATTAATGATTAAAAAATACTTCCGTGCAAAATATCTACGACTAGATACTTACAAAAGTAGAAAGTCGATAAGTTCATATTGTAAAAGTCGAAGAGTCGACATTTCGATCATATATGTCGAAAGTCGATGTTTTATTTTAATTATGAAAGTTGTATTATTTTTTAGTATTATTTGCATCAATTAAAACTATAAGATTTTGAGTAGATTTTTTTTGTATGGGAAATCAACTTTATTAGTAGATTTCGGAAAAATCTCCTCAAAATCTGGTCAAAGTAGAAATGCAACTCTGCTTTTCCTAAATAATACTGAAAAATACGACACTGCACAAGAAAAAAGAGAAATACAAAACAAACAAATCAATAGAATTTTAATAAATTGGAATATATGAATGAAAAGTTAATTTAAAATAGAAGGTAATGTAATATTTAAATATCTATTTTTTTATTCTAAATGAAATTCAAGTAAATTTTCCATATTTTCTTCTAATTTTTTATATTATACACAATTCGGAGAAATATTAGAAAAAAATAAATCTTCCTTAATGTCAAAAATACGAAGTGTAAACGGTCTAGATTTGAAGAATTATTTCGATTGAAATCTACTAGATTTCGATGTAGTGTAAATGGGGTATAATCTATTAGATTTAATTTATATGCAACACTGTGTTGTGTCTCAGCTATCCATTTAAATTGAATTTTTTTGTCGAAAAATTACATTTAATTTCGAAATAAAAAAATAAAAAGTTATAACTTTTAAATTGGTGGCATTTAAGAAAAAAATCTATACATTTACAACCTTTGTTATACATTTCTTATGATTAATTTTAAATTAACTTTTTGTTGTTAATATTAAAATAAAATGACAAAATTTCTACGAAAATTCGAATATCAAAAATAAAATGTAATGTTATATTCAAATATTTAATATTTTATTTATAATAAAATATTAATGTTATTAATATTTTATTAAAAATAAGATAGATATTTATAATAAAATATTAGATATTTAAATATAACATACCTTTCATTTTTGATATTCGAATTTTCGTAGAAATTTTGTCATTTTATTTTAATATTAACAACAAAAAGTTAATTTGAAACTAATCATTAAAAATATATAATAATTTTTTCTCATAAGCGTATGGATTTTTAAAAAATGTCACCTACATCATTGGATGTGAAATAGGCACGTAGGTAATTCAAACTTAATGGGTAATTATGTGTAGTTTAGGTACTTTTTCGGAAATATAGAAATACTTGAGAAGTATTTTGCTGTAATCTTAGGTAAAAAGGGGAGTTTCGTGTTATTCATAAGGTCCACACCTAAATGGCTGGGCCGACTTTAAAAAATTTTCAACAGAAATGTATCTTTACTTAGAAGTTTTAATTGGTAATATCATTATGTATTTCAAAAAAATCAAAAAAGGATGAAATACGGAACGCGTAAAATTATTTTTTTTAAATTAAGAAACTTAAACTTATTCACTTAAAATTTACAGATATAAGGAACGAATTTTGTTGTGTAATCTTAAAATGATATAAAGTTTTGGAATTTGTGTGAATTTTCAATTTATAAATATCAATATTTTTGACAAATTAAACTGCAAAGGAAATATTTATATTTTTGCTACATTTTTTGATGCAATTGCGACTTATTATGACAACGACTGAATCGAAATTTATGAAATTAATAGGATTTTTTTAAGACATAAATCAGAAAGGGGAAGAATTAGTATACACTTTTTCTCTATGTCAATGAATATTATTTATTCTAAGGCCCCTGTCACACGAGCACACAAGTAATATGATCTGTCAAAATTTTATGTAGAAAAATAGGGATGCGATCGTCTAAACACGATATGTAATAAAACCTTACAATATCAAGTGAAAGTCTGATGGAATGTTTGACATTCGTATGGCTCTCTTGATCGTATTAGATCAGGGATGTATTTTTATGTAAACTCAAAAAGTGAAAAAGCTGAAAACTCACTTTGTTCTTATTTTATACCAATCGTATAAACACAAAAAGTATTAATCATACGACTTTTATTATATTTTTTGAAATACGGTTGGAATTTCATCTAACTTATTCATTACACGATACGTACGTAAAAATCGAAATCTTAAGTATTAATATTTTTATTGCTTTGTTGCTAATTTTAAAGGTAATTTTTTACTTCTCAAGCCGAAAGTATTTTGAAAAGGGAGAAAATGTGTATTTTTGATATATTATATGAAAATTGTTCTGAACTATATAATATCAATGTAGATTTAAATTTCGACATATTAATTTCATACGCAAAAAGCAATGACAATATTGATTGATATATAGATTTAAAATTATAAATCTTTTAAAATCCCTACAAAAAGCTAGTACTATATATAGACTAGATTCTTTTTGGTGTTTCCCCCTTTTTCCATTGAGTTATCCATGATATAATTTATTATATAAGCAACCCGGTGTGCTTCGCTACCCCAATCGAAATTAAAGACATAATAACCAAATGAATTATTAATTTAAATACTAAATTATAAATTTTTCTTAAAGGTTTATTATAATTTCTCTTGATGACAATATATTTCATTTAAATTCTAAAATAATACTTTAAACATATATTTTTTCTTACTTGCTAAAAATTAATATATACTTTTATTCTTAAAAAATAATTCATATTCTTATGCCTTGGGATATACAATATTTTTTGTTTTACCTATCTATCTATCTATCTATCTATCTATCTATCTATCTATCTATCTATCTATCTATCTATCTATCTATGAAAAATTTGAATTATCTAACAGTTATCAAGATATACAAAATTTTGTATTTTATTCATATATGTGGTAACAAGCCCACCATTGAAAGTCTATTGTCTCAAATATACGAATTTTATATTTTCTTAATGTGGGCGTGGCTCCTCGCCCACTTGAAATTTCGAAATAAAAAGTAGCTTATTACCTATTCCAGACATACAGGAAGGCGCTGTGAAAATTTCAAGAAAATCGGTTCAGCCGTTTAAGGGCACTTCACATGATCACACTTTACATACGACAAGTCTAATGAAAAAGTTAAATGAAACTCTATCCGTATGACAAAAAAGAGAATAAAAGTCGTTTGATCTATATTTTTCGTGTTTACACGATTGGTATTAAACAATAAAAACGTAAGATGGAAACAGCTGTTTCACTTTTTTATATCTGTTTACATAAAAATACATCCCTGATCTAATACCACCTGTTTGTTTTTTGAATCATTTCAAAAAATGAAGAGAGCCATACGACTGTCAAATTTTCCATCTGTATTCTCTCTCAATGTGTGATGGTTTCATTACATATCCGTACTGCTCTACTGAAAATTTTGACAGATCATATTAATTGTGCGATCGTGTAAAGCCGGCTTTAGTAGTCTATAACGTTCAAACATACAAACAAACACACATTCATTTTTACATATATTAATTTATATTTCCTCTGTGGTGTTGCCACTTTATTCCTAAAAACTCGATTTTTTTATCTGCCGTTACTAGTTTTCGTTGCTATCTAGACCGACGTTAACAATGGTTTACCAGATGCAGAAAAAAAATTATTTGCATAGGTTTTTAATACCCTACAAGTAATGTATGACCGAAACTAACACATACAAAATGATTTTACTAACACACTTGCAAAATTTTTCTTTAAAAATTACTAAAAAAAATAGTTAATGGATAATTCCATCAATAATGACGGTCAAATGACCGGTAAAATGACTGTGATTTACTCAATGTGTGATAAAGGGTTTCATTTGCATATGAAAGAGTGAAACAACTACATTTGACTGTTACTGTGTTTTCGTCGCATAAATTAATTATTTCAGTGAAAGCAAAAGATCAAAAAGCAAAAAATTAAAAAATTTAAGACTAAAATGATTAAAAATAAAGAGATTTAATGTAATTTAAAAACGGTGCAGGAAGTGGAGCTGAGAATATACACTTCGGAGTTTAATCTATCTGTGGTAATATGAATACATATTTACTTTTAATTTTTATACTTCAATATTTATATGCATTTCTTTACAGACAATTTATTTCCTAAAATTAAAAGGAGCATAGGAGGATTTTACATTCTGTGAGGTATGTAAAATGGTGAAATGGTAGTAAATTTATGTATATGCTTACTATGTATATTAATAAAATTAAAAATATATATCTTAAAATGTTAATAAATTGTGTTTTATTATAAATTGGCATAGCCGTCAGATTTGACGGATAAATTCATCAAGTGTGATTGGTCAACTGTGATGGATTTATCCATAAAGAATGATTAGTCAATCGTGACTAACATTTCCATCATCCTTGATTGGTAAAAAGCAAAAGAGCGAGCAGCTCAAATATATGTTTTAAAATCGGTAGAATTCATAAGTGCAAGGGAGATGCAAAATCACATGTACACAAAAGTTTCCATCAAATTTTTCATATTGCCCTTAAGAACTTGATAGAAACTTTGTTCTACAAAGTGATCGATATTTCCTTCACTAGTGTCAGTCAAATGACCGGTCAAATGACTGTCACTGTTCTTGTAGGGTAGTCTCTATTAAGAACTTTTTTCAGTTTTGGCAACCTTTTTTCAGGGTTGCAAAAAAGGTACTTTTTCTGCATGCACGTGTTAAAAAATGTAAATAAAAGAAATCAATCCAATGATTTATTTATAAAATTTGGAAATATTGACATAAATTGAAAAAAATAAATAAATAATTGTGCACAAAAATTGAATATATTAAACAAAAGGGAATCGTCTAAGTACTTTTTATCAGATGTTATGACGCAGCAAACTTTCAACAATTTTACAAGACGTGTTTTGCTTAAAAATATTTCTTGTGTATCAAACGAGCTAACATTGACTGATGTAAAATCAATAACCCTATCGATCTTGGTACTGTTTTCTCATCCTGGTACTTGCTATCAGCTGTTGTGATGCAACAAACTTTAAGAAATTAAAGGCAAAAGATGAAATAGTTTTTACACATAAAAAATAAAAAATATTCAGTATATAGTGAATATAACAGCTAATAGTGGTCGATAGGAAATCGAGTAAGGAAATATAAAATGTGTTCCCGGAGTGCTTTCTAATGGAGTGCTCGCTCGCAAGCGAGTTGAAAAAACAAAAACGTGAAAATATCGCTTACGAAGAAAATACTGTTTTTTGTAAAAAAAAACTCGAATTAAAATTATGCTCGCGTGTTAAAAAATAAAACTCGCAATTTTAATTTTAAAACGAGCAATATTAATAAAATAGCGATCGCGAGCGATACTTTTACCTACTCTGCTGGTCGATAGGACATTGAATAAAGAATCGATCCCTATATAAAGTTTTTCGTACTTTCTATTGGATGCTTTGACGCAACAAACTTTGACATATTGACAAATCTGACGAAAAAAAAGGAAAACGTTTTTATATGTTAAATTTTTTTGTATAGAAACTTTATTCTCATTTTTGTCAGATTTTGTGAAGTTGTCGAAGTTTGTCGCGTCATAGCGTCCAGTAGAAAGTACTGCGGAAAAAATAGATATAGCGATCGATTCTCTATCGATCACTATTAACTGTTTTGGTGCACAGAGAATATTTTAAAATATTTTTGAATAAAAACTTTTTCCTTATTTTTCCATTAGATTTGTGAAATTGTCAAAATTTGTTGCGTCATAACGTCCAGTAGAAAGTACTCCGGAAAAAATCGATATAGGGATCGATTCTTTATTCGATTCGATCACTATTAACTGTTTTGGTGCACAGGGAATATTTTAAAATCATCTTGTATAAAAACTTTTTTCTTATTTTTGTCAGATTTTGTGAAGTTGTCAAAGTTTGTCGCGTCATAGCGTCCAGTAGAAAGTACTCCGGAAAAAATCGATGTAGCGATCGATTCTCTATCGACCACTATTAACTGTTTTGGTACACACGGAATATTTTAAAAATGTTTTGTATAAAAATTTAAATTGTCAAAGTTTGTTGCGTCATAGCGTCCAGTAGAAAGTACTACAGAAAAAATCGATATAGGGATCGATTCTTTATTCGATTCTCTATCGAAATACATATCTAACACAGCAAAAAGTCAACTTTTCGTTTCAACTATAGAACCCTACCTTTAAGTATATCAGTCGGCTCAGAATCATTTTTTTCAGTCGATTTAGCTATGTCCGTCCGTCAATGTAAAACTTGTAAGCAAATTTTGGGGCTGCAAAACCAAGTTTTATACTTCGGGTTTTTGCTCATATCTCCATTATTTATGGACCAAATTTGCTGACGAAATAGCGATCTTTTCGAAAGCATGTCTTACAGACTTATTAAATATTCGGATCTCGCCGTATAGTTAAAAGGCATTTAAAACTATGTTTTTATGTATTATAAATTAACATTGTATGTCTTCTTTATGGGAATGCAAAGATTTATACATATTTTAAATTTGTTTGTTGTAATATATATTTATTTTTTGTGAAGAAATTTTGGTCATGTGGGATTTTCTCTATTTACGGTATATATTCTGGCAACACTCTGGCAACTTTTACACTTTTTGACATAAGTATACAACTTTTGTTGTTTTTTTTTTGGAATTGTCTCTACTATATTATTCCACAATGAAAAAAAAAAATACCACTTTTAGCTGAAGGGACATGTCGCAGGGTTTTTTTCACCATTATTTTTTAATGCCTTTCGTAAAATAATGAACGTTTAGACGAAGACTCTAAAGGCGTGTTGCCATATTTATGATTCTATAATGTTGTTCCTATTATATTGTTTAATAATATATATGTTTATTTTTTAAATATTTGTTAATTAAATGCTGTGTTAAATATCTTTAACAAATATACCTTAATAATTTATACAAATTTGATGAAATAACGACCAATTGATTAATAATATATGAATTTAGTTAAGAAATATTGTTATTTTTATAGGTATTTATTTATATATAAATGCCTTTTCTACATCGGACTTTTTTCATTTAGTTAAAAGTCGACTTTTAGACTTTTCGACATTTAGTATTTCATAAATAGTCGACTTTTTGAGTTTTTCCGACTTTTGGACTTTTTTAGACTTATTTTGACTTTTCGATTTTTTTATTTACAAAGTCAATTTCCCAATTTTTTATTAACGTCAAAAATTGTTGTCGGTCGACAGTCCCTTAATTTTTGTGTGATATGTGGACAGGTGTTTTACACCTTAAAAGATTATGCGACTGTCGACAGACCATATTTTTTGACGTTTTTAAGAAAAAATCAAAAAAAATTATGCATTGTTTTAAATTGTTTTTTTATGAAATAAAAAGGAATGATTAAAAATATATTCCGAATAAAATACGGGAACATATATATTATTTTTCTCGTATTATTTAATTTTATTTCATTTAATATATATATACGGGAACATATATATTATTTTTCTTGCATTATTTAAGATTATTTCATTTAATATAATATAATATAATAATTACACATGCCGCAAATGCGCATAATAACAACCCCGTTTATGCAATTTTGCGGGATTCTTAGCAAAATACTCTGAACATATGGCAACGCAACAATATGAAAACAAGTAAGAATGTTATATTCGGCTATGCCGAATCTTTTATACCCACCATCAAATCACTGCCATATAAATGAACTTTGATATTTTGAAGAGGTCCATTAATGGGGGTTTTACTATTGACAGTGCTAATTTTTATAGGGAATAGGGTTATTTATACATACATTGTGGACCAATTCTCATAAAAATCTGTAGGAAGATTTCATTTCCTTATTTGTTTAAAATTTCATCGATCTACTTGTATTTTGAAGCCATTAAGAAGCATTAAAGTCATAAAATATGGTATAGAAATTGTAAATCAAAATAGAGATAGAGATAGAGATAGAGATATTAGCTTACACGAAACTAGTTTATGTCGAATTTCATAAATCTACTAGTATTTTTAAGCCAGTACTGAGCTTTAAAGTAATTTTCTGAAGGAGCCTTATATGGGGGTAGCGTCAATTATAGACCGTTCTCCGTAAAATTTTGTGGAATGATCTTGGTTCCTACAGGTCAGGTTTATATCGAATTTCATAGCTTTACTCGTTTTTTAGCCCAGTAGGTCAATTAATGCTCGATCCACATAAAATTAAGTTAAGAGCTTTTGACTACCAAGGAACTTAATTGAGTCGAATTTTATTACTATAATCGTATTTTTAAGTCAGTAATGGGCCTTAAAGTATTTTTCTGATAGGGACCTTATGTTGGGGGTAGGGTCAATTAAGGCCTGTTCCACATAAAATTTGGTAAAGAGATTTTGGCTTGTGAAAAACTTACTTCTGTGAAATTTCATCGCTATACTCGTAATGAGCGTTAAAGAATTTTTATGGGGGGGACCTTATATTTGGGGTAGGGTCAATTATAGACCGATCCACATAAAATTTGGTGGAAAGGTTTTGGTTCCTAAGATACATACTTATGTCAAATTTCTTCGCTATATTCGTATTTTTACGCCAATAATTAACGTTAAAGTTGTTTTCTGAAGGGGGCCTTATATGTGGGTAAGGGTCAATTGTGAACCGATCCACATAAAATTTGGTAAATTTTGACTTGTATAAATCTTACTTCTGTGTAATTTCATTGCTATAATCCTATTTTTAAGCCAGTAATGAGCATTAAAGAAATTTTAAGGGGAGACTTCTTATGGGGGGTAGGGTCAGCTATGGACCGATCACATAAAATTTGGTGATTGCCTAGTATAAAACTTATTTCTGGGAAATTTGGTAAAGAGATTTTGGCTACTATAAAACTTACTTCTGTTAAATTTCATCGCTTTAGTCGTATTTTTAAGCCAGTAATGAGCGTTATAGTAATTTTATGGAGGGTCTTTATATGAGGGGTAGGGTCAATTATGGATCGATCCACATGAAATTTCATAGAGAGGTTTTGGCTAGTAAAAAACTTATTTATGTTAAATTTAATCGCTACACTTTTTTTAAGAGAGTAATGAGCGTTAAAGGCATTTTCTGAAGGGGACGTTATATGGGGGGATAGGGTCAATTATGGACCGATATAAACAAAAATTGGTTAAGAGATATTGACTTGCATGAAAGTTATGTGTGTCGAATTTCATCGCTATTTTCCCATTTGTAAGGCAGTAATCAGCTATTCAGTAATTTTCTAAACGGAACCTTATATGAGGCCAATTATGGTCCTATTGTCCGCAAGAATATATATATATATATATATATATATATATATATATATTATATAATATATATAATTATATATATATATATATATATATATATATATATATATATATATATATATATATATATATTAATATATATATATATATATATAATATATATATATATATATATATATATATATATATATATATATATATATATATATTCTTGCGGACAATTTATTGAAAATATATATATATTTTCAATAAAGACGATCGGCGAGATCCAAATCATCAATAATTCTATTAGACATGCTTTAAAATCAGCTATTTAAAATCAGCAAAATCGGTCGGTAAATAACGGAGATATGAGCAAAAATCTAAGACAACCTCTGAAAATTTCATTACTTTTTTCCTCGACAAGCTCTCAAAAACGGAAGTTTTGAGACCAATTTCGAAAAAGAATGCAGACATTTTTTTTTTTTTAAATACAGTTATTATTTCTCTCATATTTAGGACATACATAAATAGTATCATATATGTATAGCAAGGTCAATTTATCCCTCCGCTGACTATTTCCATGTACCTAACTAATCAATTGCAGCTTCAGGTCTAATAAGATTGCTTTCTTATGATATATTACTGTACATAGCTTACTTAAAAAGTACAAATATGTTATTCAGCAATTCATAATATTTCCCAAAATATTCTCATCCAAATAAATATAAGTATATTTAATAGATTTCCGTACATTTCGGTTAACCGTTTTTTTTTTTCTTGGTTAACCCACAAACCAGTTTTCTGGAATAGCCAATTTTGAGTCGTTCGTTTTGTATATTTCCTTCCTTTGTGTGTTTTATTTCGTTTAGCGTTATTGTTGTTCCTTTTGTTTTGATATAATAATATAGCCCGAAAAATTAAAATTTAATATAATGTATGATATCCAGTGGATATGCCTAAAACCTATATGAATTTTCATATTTAATTCATATAAGAGGTCCCCCTAACGAAAGATCGCCCAGTGTTCTCAAAATGTTCAGATATGTGTTAAATTTCCTTGTACAAAATTCTCGAATAGTTAAAAAAAATATTTTTGCATTTACTTTAACAACTTTTAGTTGTGTTTTAAATAAAAAAGCTAAAAATTATTAAAAATGTTTATCCCCAAAAGTGTTGATCATACCCTACAAATCCCCAGATCATCATACCAAATTTTATATCCCCAATTGCTATAATAAATCCCCTATTTGGGCCTAAATCTCTTAATCTGGCAGCACTGTTCATATGAAACTAAATTGGCGTATGGTTTATTTGAAAATTTAGTATCATCCAGTGTACACCATATAAAGCCGGCTTTACATGATCACACAAGTAATATGATCTGTCAAAATTTTGTGTAGAAGAGTACGGATGGGATCGTGTAAACGCATTATGTAATAGAACCATCACACATTGAGAGAGAATACGAACGGAAAATTTTACAGTCGTATGGCTCTCTTCATTTTTATACCCTTCACCTTCGTGAGAAGGGTATATATAAGTTTGTCATTCCGTTTGTAATTTCTATAATATAATTTTCCGACCCTACAAAGTATGTATATTCTGGATCCCTATAGATAGCGGAGTCGATTAAGCCATGTCCGTCTGTCTGTCTGTTAAAATCAGTTTTTAGAGGATTCCAGATATCGGCGAGATCCGAATCTTCAATAATTCTATTAGACATGCTTTTGAGAAGATCGCTATTTAAAATCAGCAAAATCGGTCGGTAAATAACGGAGATATGAGCAAAAATCCAAGACAACCTCTGAAAATTTCATTATTTTTTTCTCGACAAGCTCTCAAAAACGGAAGTTTTGAGACCAATTTCAAAAAAGAATGCAGACATTTTTTTTTAAAAATACAGTTATTATTTTTCTCATATTTAGGACATACATAAATAGTATCATATATGTATAGCAAGGTCAATTTATCCCTCCGCTGACTATTTCCATGTACCTAACTAATCAATTGCAGCTTCAGATCTAATAAGATTGCTTTCTTATGATATATTACTGTACATAGCTTACCTAAAAAGTGCAAATATGTTATTCAGCAATTCATAATATTTCCCAAAATATTCTCATCCAAATAAATATAAGTATATTTAATAGATTTCCGTACATTTCGGTTAACCGTTTTTTTTTTTGTTCTTGGTTAACCCACAAACCAGTTTTCTGGGAATAGTCAATTTTGAGTCGTTCGTTTTGTATATTTCCTTCCTTTGTGTGTTTTATTTCGTTTAGCGTTATTGTTGTTCCTTTTGTTTTGATATAATAATAAGTGTGTGAAGTTAGCTACGAAAGTTAGCTACGTTTTTTTTTCAAAAAATGTTAGTTTGGCAAGTTAACATGCATGTTACTCAAATACTGCTAAATTAACAGAATATTGTGAAGTTAGCTACGGAAGTTAGCTACGTTTTCTGTTTTGCAATTTTACTAAGTTAAGTTAACAGAGTAAGAGTAAATTTAACAGAATTAACTTTTAGACAAAAAAATAAAATAAAAATTTCTAAATATTTTATTCTCCATAACCATGGTTCCAAAGACATATTCAAAATTTTTAAATTATGCATAGCATTTTTTTAATGTTAAACATTAACTAATATATAGAGACATTTTTATAACTGAAAAATCGGACAAAATTGGAATGATGCTGTTTATATGACCTGAAAATTGGATAGCTATGCTTTTTTTGAAAATTTTTTAAAAAATGTATAATATTATGTCAACTTGTATGTAGATATATTTTCATATTTGAAAAGTCGGCCAAAAATGGAATGGTGCTGTCTATATGACCTGAAAATTAGATAGCTATGGGTCCAAAGGTCTCAAATCCGTATTTCAAATTTTCGAAATCAGTATAGTTTTTTTCAAAATTTTTTTAAAAATGTCAACTTGTATGTAGATATATTTTCATAACTGAAAAATCGGCCAAAAATGGAATGGTGCTGTCTATATGACCTGAAAATTAGATAGCTATGGGTCCAAAGGTCTCAAATCCGTATTTCAAATTTTCGAAATCAGTATAGCTTTTTTTCAAAATTTTTTTAAAAATGTATAATATTATGTCAACTTGTATGTAGATATATTTTCATAACTGAAAAATCGGCAAAAATGGAATGGTGCTGTCTATATGACCTGAAAATTAGATAGCTATAGGTCCAAAGGTCTCAAATCCTTATTTCAAATTTTCGAAATCAGTATAGCTTTTTTTTGAAAATTTTTTAAAAAATTTATAATATTATGTCAACATGTATGTAGATATATTTTCATAACTGAAAAGTCGGCCAAAAATGGAATGGTGCTGTCTGTATGACCTGAGAATTAGATAGCTACGGGTCCAAAGGTCTCAAATCCGTATTTAAAATTTTTTAAATCAGTATAGCTTTTTTTTCAAAATTTTTTAAAAAATATTTAATATTATTTCAATTTGTATAAAGATATATTTTCATATTTGAAAAGTCGGTCAAAAATGGAATGGTGCTGTCTATATGACCTGAAAATTAGATAGCTATGGGTCCAAAGGTCTCAAATCCGTATTTCAAATTTTCGAAATCAGTATAGTTTTTTTTCAAATTTTTTTAAAAAATATTTAATATTATGTCAATTTGTATATAGATATATTTTCATATTTAAAAAGTCGGCCAAAAATGGAATGGTGCTGTCTATATGACCTGAAAATTAGATATATATGGGTCCAAAGGTCTCAAATCCGTATTTCAAATTTTCGAAATCAGTATAGCTTTTTTTTCAAAATTTTTTTAAAAATGTATAATATTATGTCAACTTGTATGTAGATATATTTTCATAACTGAAAAATCGGCCAAAAATGGAATGGTGCTGTCTATATGACCTGAAAATTAGATAGCTATGGGTCCAAAGGTCTCAAATCCGTATTTCAAATTTTCGAAATCAGTATAGCTTTTTTTTCAAAATTTTTTAAAAATGTATAATATTATGTCAACTTGTATGTAGATATATTTTCATAACTGAAAAATCGGCCAAAAATGGAATGGTGCTGTCTATATGACCTGAAAATTAGATAGCTATGGGTCCAAAGGTCTCAAATCCTTATTTCAAATTTTCGAAATCAGTATAGCTTTTTTTTTGAAAATTTTTTAAAAAATTTATAATATTATGTCAACATGTATGTAGATATATTTTCATAACTGAAAAGTCGGCCAAAAATGGAATGGTGCTGTCTGTATGACCTGAGAATTAGATAGCTATGGGTCCAAAGGTCTCAAATCCGTATTTAAAATTTTTTAAATCAGTATAGCTTTTTTTTCAAAATTTTTTAAAAAATATTTAATATTATTTCAATTTGTATAAAGATATATTTTCATATTTGAAAAGTCGGTCAAAAATGGAATGGTGCTGTCTATATGACCTGAAAATTAGATAGCTATGGTCCAAAGGTCTCAAATCCGTATTTCAAATTTTCGAAATCAGTATAGTTTTTTTTTCAAATTTTTTTAAAAAATATTTAATATTATGTCAATTTGTATATAGATATATTTTCATATTTAAAAAGTCGGCCAAAAATGGAATGGTGCTGTCTATATGACCTGAAAATTAGATATATATGGGTCCAAAGGTCTCAAATTCGTATTTCAAATTTTCGAAATCAGTATAGCTTTTTTTCAAAATTTTTTTAAAAATGTATAATATTATGTCAACTTGTATGTAGATATATTTTCATAACTGAAAAATCGGCCAAAAATGGAATGGTGCTGTCTATATGACCTGAAAATTAGATAGCTATGGGTCCAAAGGTCTCAAATCCGTATTTCAAATTTTCGAAATCAGTATAGCTTTTTTTTCAAAATTTTTTTAAAAATGTATAATATTATGTCAACTTGTATGTAGATATATTTTCATAACTGAAAAATCGGCCAAAAATGGAATGGTGCTGTCTATATGACCTGAAAATTAGATAGCTATGAGTCCAAAGGTCTCAAATCCTTATTTCAAATTTTCGAAATCAGTATAGCTTTTTTTTCAAATTTTTTAAAAAATATTTAATATTATGTCAATTTGTATATAGATATATTTTCATATTTAAAAAGTCGGCCAAAAATGGAATGGTGCTGTCTATATGACCTGAAAATTAGATATCTATGGGTCCAAAGGTCTCAAATCCGTATTTCAAATTTTCGAAATCAGTATAGCTTTTTTTTCAAAATTTTTTTAAAAATGTATAATATTATGTCAACTTGTATGTAGATATATTTTCATAACTGAAAAATCGGCCAAAAATGGAATGGTGCTGTCTATATGACCTGAAAATTAGATAGCTATGGGTCCAAAGGTCTCAAATCCGTATTTCAAATTTTCGAAATCAGTATAGCTTTTTTTTTCAAAATTTTTTAAAAAATATTTAATATTATGTCAATTTGTATATAGATATATTTTCATATTTGAAAAGTCGGCCAAAAATGGAATGGTGCTGTCTATATGACCTGAAAATTAGATATCTATGGGTCCAAAGGTCTCAAATCCGTATTTCAAATTTTCGAAATCAGTATAGCTTTTTTTGAAAATTTTTTTTAAAAATGTATAATATTATGTCAACTTGTATGTAGATATATTTTCATAACTGAAAAATCGGCCAAAAATGGAATGGTGCTGTCCATATGACCTGAAAATTAGATAGCTATGGGTCCAAAGGTCTCAAATCCGTATTTCAAATTTTCGAAATCAGTATAGCTTTTTTTTTAAAAATTTTTTTAATAATGTATATTATGTCAACTTGTATGTAGATATATTTTCATAACTGAAAAATCGGCCAAAAATGGAATGGTGCTATCTATATGACCTGAAAATTAGATAGCTATGGGTCCAAGGGTCTCAAATCCGTATTTCAAATTTTCGAAATCAGTATAGCTTTTTTTCAAAATTTTTTTTAAAAATGTATAATATTATGTCAACTTGTATGTAGATATATTTTCATAACTGAAAAATCGGCCAAAAATGGAATGGTGCTGTCCATGTGACCTGAAAATTAGATAGCTATGGGTCCAAAGGTCTCAAATCCGTATTTCAAATTTTCGAAATCAGTATAGCTTTTTTTTAAAAATTTTTTTAAAAATGTATAATATTATGTCAACTTGTATGTAGATATATTTTCATAACTGAAAAATCGGCCAAAAATGGAATGGTGCTGTCTATATGACCTGAAAATTAGATAGCTATGGGTCCAAAGGTCTCAAATCCGTATTTCAAATTTTCGAAATCAGTATAGCTTTTTTTTCAAAAATTTTTAAAAAATATTTAATATTATGTCAATTTGTATATAGATATATTTTCATATTTGAAAAGTCGGTCAAAAATGGAATGGTGCTATCTATATGACCTGAAAATTAGATAGCTATGGGTCCAAAGGTCTCAAATCCGTATTTAAAATTTTTTAAATCAGTATAGCTTTTTTTTCAAAATTTTTTAAAAAATATTTAATATTATTTCAATTTGTATAAAGATATATTTTCATATTTGAAAAGTCGGTCAAAAATGGAATGGTGCTGTCTATATGACCTGAAAATTAGATAGCTATGGTCCAAAGGTCTCAAATCCGTATTTCAAATTTTCGAAATCAGTATAGTTTTTTTTTCAAATTTTTTTAAAAAATATTTAATATTATGTCAATTTGTATATAGATATATTTTCATATTTAAAAAGTCGGCCAAAAATGGAATGGTGCTGTCTATATGACCTGAAAATTAGATATATATGGGTCCAAAGGTCTCAAATCCGTATTTCAAATTTTCGAAATCAGTATAGCTTTTTTTCAAAATTTTTTTAAAAATGTATAATATTATGTCAACTTGTATGTAGATATATTTTCATAACTGAAAAATCGGCCAAAAATGGAATGGTGCTGTCTATATGACCTGAAAATTAGATAGCTATGGGTCCAAAGGTCTCAAATCCGTATTTCAAATTTTCGAAATCAGTATAGCTTTTTTTTCAAAATTTTTTTAAAAATGTATAATATTATGTCAACTTGTATGTAGATATATTTTCATAACTGAAAAATCGGCCAAAAATGGAATGGTGCTGTCTATATGACCTGAAAATTAGATAGCTATGAGTCCAAAGGTCTCAAATCCTTATTTCAAATTTTCGAAATCAGTATAGCTTTTTTTTCAAATTTTTTTAAAAAATATTTAATATTATGTCAATTTGTATATAGATATATTTTCATATTTAAAAAGTCGGCCAAAAATGGAATGGTGCTGTCTATATGACCTGAAAATTAGATATCTATGGGTCCAAAGGTCTCAAATCCGTATTTCAAATTTTCGAAATCAGTATAGCTTTTTTTTCAAAATTTTTTTAAAAATGTATAATATTATGTCAACTTGTATGTAGATATATTTTCATAACTGAAAAATCGGCCAAAAATGGAATGGTGCTGTCTATATGACCTGAAAATTAGATAGCTATGGGTCCAAAGGTCTCAAATCCGTATTTCAAATTTTCGAAATCAGTATAGCTTTTTTTCAAAATTTTTTAAAAAATATTTAATATTATGTCAATTTGTATATAGATATATTTTCATATTTAAAAAGTCGGCCAAAAATGGAATGGTGCTGTCTATATGACCTGAAAATTAGATATATATGGGTCCAAAGGTCTCAAATCCGTATTTCAAATTTTCGAAATCAGTATAGCTTTTTTTCAAAATTTTTTTAAAAATGTATAATATTATGTCAACTTGTATGTAGATATATTTTCATAACTGAAAAATCGGCCAAAAATGGAATGGTGCTGTCTATATGACCTGAAAATTAGATAGCTATGGGTCCAAAGGTCTCAAATCCGTATTTCAAATTTTCGAAATCAGTATAGCTTTTTTTTCAAAATTTTTTTAAAAATGTATAATATTATGTCAACTTGTATGTAGATATATTTTCATAACTGAAAAATCGGCCAAAAATGGAATGGTGCTGTCTATATGACCTGAAAATTAGATAGCTATGAGTCCAAAGGTCTCAAATCCTTATTTCAAATTTTCGAAATCAGTATAGCTTTTTTTTCAAATTTTTTTAAAAAATATTTAATATTATGTCAATTTGTATATAGATATATTTTCATATTTAAAAAGTCGGCCAAAAATGGAATGGTGCTGTCTATATGACCTGAAAATTAGATATCTATGGGTCCAAAGGTCTCAAATCCGTATTTCAAATTTTCGAAATCAGTATAGCTTTTTTTTCAAAATTTTTTAAAAATGTATAATATTATGTCAACTTGTATGTAGATATATTTTCATAACTGAAAAATCGGCCAAAAATGGAATGGTGCTGTCTATATGACCTGAAAATTAGATAGCTATGGGTCCAAAGGTCTCAAATCCGTATTTCAAATTTCGAAATCAGTGACGTGTCTATTCCAGCAGCTACTGCAACCGTTTCTCCCACCAGCAATAATAATTCGAATGGAAACAATATGAAATGTAGCAACAATAACAATAGTAGCAGCCAGAAATATGAGGCGCCATATGGAGGAAATGTAACTTCACCTTGTAATAGTGGTATGAATCCCAATATTTACAATTTTAAATGTTAAGTATTACTGATTTTTGTTATTAATACACAGTAATATTCATATAATAACTTTAAAATTAAAAAGACGAAGGAATAGTTTAACATAAACCTAGATTGTTTGCATTCACTGAATTGAATTAAAATTTAAAGATAAAATGTAGGCTGTTATTCCATCAAAAAGATTAAATAAATCAGCAAAAGTATATGTATGTTGTTTTGTAAATATGTTAAAAACATTTTTTGAATTACCTAGGACATTAATAAATAATAATTATGTTCTTGGAATTCAGTGAGCTTTTTCATCATTTTGGCTGACAACTTTGGTTTTTAATGCCTTTCCTAAAAGTTCTTAAGTCCTAAAGTTCTTTATATGGCAGAAAAATATTATGTTATTTTGTTAAACAATGACAGTAACGGATCAATTATTATGAGCACCACATTAAGCCTACTATAATATTAAGGAAAAAATATCATTAGATATTAATTTTCTATAATTTCATTAACTATTCATATGCTTTTTACAATTTTGTAATTTTTTATAAATAAATATATATAATAATGGGGTCATTATTATCGTCTTCAGGTTCGTTCATTTTCGATCTCTGTTAGTAATGGATTAAATAGCCGCAGTCCTTTGAAGAAAAGTGCTCTTTTCATTTTATTGCTAGTAGTATTATGTCATCTGTTAAGTATTCCTTAAATGCGATATTATAAATATATTTTAAGTATCTAATAATTAAAACACGATCACCCATTCCACACTTATAAAAACTATAAAAAACCAATAAAGTTCAAATAGTGTCAATTTGAGTATTAAAAAACCGAAACCGAAAACCGGTTTACGGTTTTTTAACATTCAAAAACCGACCGGTATCGAATATTTCATATTTTCTAAGTCTTCGACATGCCAACAAGATTACGCAAATATGTAAAGTTTTTCAGTAAATTGAATGAAAAAAGGTTCCAATATTTTGTTAAAAACCAAGGCGGAAAAAGTTGAAGTTAATATCCGATGTTAAACGCAAATGGAATTCATAACAAGTGAATACGAAAATGTGTAAATCATGATTTGCTAGAATTTTTTTAATACCTTTCTCATCTAAAACAGCTTTAAAAGAGTTATTTAAGAATGGGTGTGAAGTTAAATTTCGAAATTTATTATCCGAGGCAAAAACCATCAACATTAACAGAATTATGTTTAAATGCTAACAGAGCACTGTTAGGGTGTTTAGGATAAGGTGGGAGCATTCAAAATGGAATTTTGGACACATTCAAACACCAAATGGACCACTAGCGACAACAGCGGTAGCCAACCTCCCACACTGTCCAAAAATTAAAGTCACATATTAAATTTCTTTAAAATTATCCAATTGTTTAATCTTAAAAATCTAAAAAAGTTTACGGATGCAAATTTTCAAATCCAGGGGACCTGGAGAAGATGGGCGGATGGAACTTCATGGAAATTTTTAATAACCAATCTATCTATGATATTTGGTGGATAAAATCATTCAAAGATGGAGATTTCATATCAAATTTTCAAAATTTTGAAAATTTCAATTTCTTGGGAAGAAAAATCTGAAATCCAGGAGACCTGGAGAAGATGGGCGGATGGAACTTCATGGAAATTTTTAATAACCAATCTATCTATGATATTTGGTGGATAAAATCTTTCAAAGATGGAGATTTGATAGGAAATTTTAAAATTTTGAAAATTTTAATTTCTTGGGAAGAAAAATCTGAAATCCAGGAGACCTGGAGAAGATGGGCGGATGGAACTTCATGGAAATTATTAATAACCAATCTATCTATGATATTTGGTGGATAAAATCTTTCAAAGATGGAGATTTCATATCAAATTTTCAAAATTTTGAAAATTTCAATTTCTTGGGAAGAAAAATCTGAAATCCAGGAGACCTGGAGAAGATGGGCGGATGGAACTTCATGGAAATTTTTAACAACCAATCTATCTATGATATTTAGTGAATAAAATCTTTCAAAGATGGAGATTTGATAGAAAATTTTCAAAATTTTGAAAATTTCAATTTCTTGGGAAGAAAAATCTGAAATCCAGGAGACCTGGAGAAGATGGGCGGATGGAACTTCATGGAAATTTTTAATAACCAATCTATCTATGATATTTGGTGGATAAAATCTTTCAAAGATGGAGATTTTATAGGAAATTTTAAAATTTTGAAAATTTTAATTTCTTGGGAAGAAAAATCTGAAATCCAGGAGACCTGGAGAAGATGGGCGGATGGAACTTCATGGAAATTTTTAATAACCAATCTATTTATGATATTTGGTGGATAAAATCTTTCAAAGATGGAGATTTGATAGAAAATTTTGAAAATTTCAATTTCTTGGGAAGAAAAATCTGAAATCCAGGAGACCTGGAGAAGATGGGCGGATGGAACTTCATGGAAATTTTTAACAACCAATCTATCTATGATATTTGGTGAATAAAATCTTTCAGAGATGGAGATTTGATAGAAAATTTTCAAAATTTTGAAAATTTCAATTTCTTGGGAAGAAAAATCTGAAATCCAGGAGACCTGGAGAAGATGGGCGGATGGAACTTCATGGAAATTTTTAATAACCAATCTATCTATGATATTTGGTGGATAAAATCTTTCAAAGATGGAGATTTGATAGGAAATTTTAAAATTTTGAAAATTTTAATTTCTTGGGAAGAAAAATCTGAAATCCAGGAGACCTGGAGAAGATGGGCGGATGGAACTTCATGGAAATTTTTAATAACCAATCTATTTATGATATTTGGTGGATAAAATCTTTCAATGATGGAGATTTCATATCAAATTTTCAAAAATTTGAAAATTTCAATTTCTTGGGAAGAAAAATCTGAAATCCAGGAGACCTGGAGAAGATGGGCGGATGGAACTTCATGGAAATTATTAATAACCAATCTATCTATGATATTTGGTGGATAAAATCTTTCAAAGATGGAGATTTGATAGGAAATTTTAAAATGTTGAAAATTTTAATTTCTTGGGAAGAAAAATCTGAAATCCAGGAGACCTGGAGAAGATGGGCGGATGGACCTTCATGGAAATTTTTAATAACCAATCTATCTATGATATTTGGTGGATAAAATCTTTCAAAGATGGAGATTTGATAGGAAATTTTAAAATTTTGAAAATTTTAATTTCTTGGGAAGAAAAATCTGAAATCCAGGAGACCTGGAGAAGATGGGCGGATGGAACTTAATGGAAATTTTTAATAACCAATCTATTTATGATATTTGGGGGATAAAATCTTTCAATGATGGAGATTTCATATCAAATTTTCAAAATTTAGAAAATTTCAATTTCTTGAAAGAAAAATCTGAAATCCAGGAGAACTGGAGAAGATGGGCGGATGGAACATCATGGAAATTTTTAATAACCAATCTATCTATGATATTTGGTGGATAAAATCTTTCAAAGATGGAGATTTGATAGGAAATTTTAAAATTTTGAAAATTTTAATTTCTTGGGAAGAAAAATCTGAAATCCAGGAGACCTGGAGAAGATGGGCGGATGGAACTTCATGGAAATTTTTAATAACCAATCTTTCTATGATATTTGGTGGATTAAATCTTTCAAAGATGGAGATTTGATAGAAAATTTTGAAAATTTTGAAAATTTCAATTTCTTGGGAAGAAAAATCTGAAGTTCTGGAGACCTGGAGAAGATGGGCGGATGGAACTTCATGGAAATTTTTAATAACCAATCTATCTATGATATTTGGTGGATAAAATATTTCAAAGATGGAGATTTGATAGGATATTTTAAAATTTTGAAGTTCCATCCGCCCATCTTCTTCAGGTCTCCTGGATTTCAGATTTTTCTTCCCAAGAAATTAAAATTTTCAAAATTTTAAAATATCCTATCAAATCTCCATCTTTGAAAGATTTTATCCACCAAATATCATAGATAGATTGGTTATTAATAATTTCCATGAAGTTCCATCCGCCCATCTTCTCCAGGTCTCCTGGATTTCAGATTTTTCTTCCCAAGAAATTAAAATTTTCAAAATTTTAAAATTTCCTATCAAATCTCCATCTTTGAAAGATTTTATCCACCAAATATCATAGATAGATTGGTTATTAAAAATTTCCATGAAGTTCCATCCGCCCATCTTCTCCAGGTCTCCTGGATTTCAGATTTTTCTTCCCAAGAAATTGAAATTTTCAAAATTTGAAATTTTCTATCAAATCTCCATCTTTGAAAGATTTTATCCACCAAATATCATAGATAGATTGGTTATTAAAAATTTCCATGAAGTTTCATCCGCCCATCTTCTCCAGGTCTCCTGGATTTCAGATTTTTCTTCCCAAGAAATTGAAATTTTCAAAATTTTGAAAATTTTCTATCAAATCTCCATCTTTGAAAGATTTTATCCACCAAATATCATAGATAGATTGGTTATTAATAATTTCCATGAAGTTCCATCCGCCCATCTTCTCCAGGTCTCCTGGATTTCAGATTTTTCTTCCCAAGAAATTAAAATTTTCAAAATTTTAAAATTTCCTATCAAATCTCCATCTTTGAAAGATTTTATCCACCAAATATCATAGATAGATTGGTTATTAAAAATTTCCATGAAGTTCCATCCGCCCATCTTCTCCAGTTCTCCTGGATTTCAGATTTTTCTTTCCAAGAAATTGAAATTTTCAAAATTTTGAAAATTTGATATGAAATCTCCATCATTGAAAGATTTTGTCCACCAAATATCATAAATAGATTGGTTATTAAAAATTTCCATGAAGTTCCATCCGCCCATCTTCTCCAGGTCTCCTGGATTTCAGATTTTTCTTCCCAAGAAATTAAAATTTTCAAAATTTTAAAATTTCCTATCAAATCTCCATCTTTGAAAGATTTTATCCACCAAATATCATAGATAGATTGGTTATTAAAAATTTCCATGAAGTTCCATCCGCCCATCTTTTCCAGGTCTCCTGGATTTCAGATTTTTCTTCCCAAGAAATTAAAATTTTCAAAATTTTAAAATTTCCTATCAAATCTCCAACTTTGAAAGATTTTATCCACCAAATATCATAGATAGATTGGTTATTAAAAATTTCCATGAAGTTCCATCCGCCCATCTTTTCCAGGTCTCCTGGATTTCAGATTTTTCTTCCCAAGAAATTGAAATTTTCAAAATTTTGAAAATTTTCTATCAAATCTCCATCTTTGAAAGATTTTATTCACTAAATATCATAGATAGATTGGTTGTTAAAAATTTCCATGAAGTTCCATCCGCCCATCTTCTCCAGTTCTCCTGGATTTCAGATTTTTCTTCCCAAGAAATTGAAATTTTCAAAATTTTGAAAATTTGATATGAAATCTCCATCATTGAAAGATTTTATCCACCAAATATCATAAATAGATTGGTTATTAAAAATTTCCATGAAGTTCCATCCGCCCATCATCTCCAGGTCCCCTGGATTTGAAAATTTGCATCCGTAAACTTTTTTAGATTTTTAAGATTAAACAATTGGATAATTTTAAAGAAATTTAATATGTGACTTTAATTTTTGGACAGTGTGGGAGGTTGGCTACCGCTGTTGTCGCTAGTGGTCCATTTGGTGTTTGAATGTGTCCAAAATTCCATTTTGAATGCTCCCACCTTATCCTAAACACCCTAACAGTGCTCTGTTAGCATTTAAACATAATTCTGTTAATGTTGATGGTTTTTGTCTCGGATAATAAATTTCGAAATTTAACTTCACACCCATATCTAAACATACATAACGAAAACATTTTTTATATAGTTTTGCACTCAATAACCTCTCATTGATGCTTATTATACAGTAGTTTTCCGATTTAACGAACCCATATGTTGTCAGGCCTGTTCGTAAAATTGAAAAGTTCGTTATATGCAGTACTAAGTAAAACGTGGGTTTTTGGTAGGAAAATAATTAAAAATAGGTACATAAAATATTTTTTAAATGTATTTTATAAAAAATTATTCTTTTTTTATAAAAATAGTACAAAACACAAAATTCCGAATCTTATATACCCACCTTCAAACCATATTTGTGTCGAATTTAATCGCTGTATTTTAAATTCTGTCATGAGCTTTAAAGTTATTTCTCGAAGTTCATCGCTATACTCGTATTTTTAAGCGAGTAATGAGCGTTGAAGTAATATTCTTAATGGGGCCTGATATGGAGGGTAAGGTCAATTATGGACCGATTCCCATAAAATTTGTTAGAGATATCGGTTAATACTCGTATTGTTAAGCGAGTATTGAGCGTTAAAGTCATTATCTGAAGGACGGACATAGCTACATCGAACTAAAATTTAATAAGAACACAGAATGAGTTACAGTTTTGGGTATAAAAGCACCGCTTGCTACAACTTAGGTTATTTGTTATTTTTGATAAATGTCATTTTATCTTAATTTAAATAATAATATTTTTATTAGTTCGTTAAACAGAGTACATAAAACAAGTTTTGTTCGTTATTTAAAGTAGTCAATAGGAAAAATTAGCTAGTTCGTTAAATGCGATGTTCGTAGAATTGAATGGTCGTTAAATCGGAAAAAGTGTTCGTTTTTGAAATTTTTATCTATCTACTTATTATCATTTAGCTTTCCTTTTGGTATATTAAAACGCACTAAAATTTAACAAAATTATGATGAAAATTAGAAAGAAATGTATTGTGTTTTTTTTTTTAAATTTTTTTAACTTAGCACTGTTTTGTATGTTTGGATGCTGTTGGCTTCATTGAGTTATGTATTTTGTTTTCTTTTAGATATACTTTCGAGATCGTTTTTTAAAATTAGCAAAACCTTTTATTTTCTCATCACATTGACTTATTAAGTTCTAAGGGTTTTTGGTATCTTGCGTAAATTATATTCCATGAATATATGAACTACGATAAACTGGCTTTACAAACTGCAAGGGAATTTTGTCAAACCCAACCGAGTTAGACTTTACTTTCTCACAAGTTTAACATAATTCAAGCTCAGTGAAAACCAATGAAAAATACAGAAAAGCTCATTTAGAAATACGCAAATCCGAACTAGAAATTAAAAGAAAAAATTAAACTCGAAGAGTTAATAAGAAGTTAAATAGCTTATTTTATCGCTTTTATTTATTTAATTACATTTAAATATTTATATTAGAACTACTTAAATGTTTATGTTTTAATAGACAAATCCAAAACTATCGTTTTAAAATGGCAGTTTCAGGTCATAGTTAACTATAAGTCTTAGATTTTAATAACTTATTAATTTAAAAATGAATAAGAAATTCATTATTTTCAAAGATCAATTAAAATCATAGGACACGTTACTTAAAGCATACGTACAGAAACAGATATATTTTTTAATAAAGGTAATAAGAAACTAATCTTAAAAATTCAAAAGTATGATACCCTATAAAAGAACAATAACAAATGGATTTTAACATACTCAGATGATAATGTATTTTTAATTCATAGACATAACGTATTATTCTATTAAAAAGTAGAAACACTTATTACATCCAGATTAAACTTCAATACATCACAAAAAATAATTTCATCTGAATATGTTCAATGTCATATTATATTTATTTTTAAAATTCTGAATTCTATTTAATATTATAACTTTATATATTATATAGATGGTAACAGCAGTCAAAATATTGATGATTCAAATTGTAATAACAAAAATAAGGCCAAAAACAGCAATGGAGGAAACTTAGCTGCTATGGATTCAACGAGTCGTGGTGAGCGGGATAATCTATCTAATATTTCAGCCAACACTCTTATTAGACAGAGTTCTGCTAGCACAAACAGTTGTTCTGTACAATTCAATGAATCATCACCAAATAATGGCGATTCTTCAAGCAGCAGTAGTAACGCTTCACACATAAACAACGACAACAATAAATCAAATGATGAAGATAAATTAAACAACCAGACGATGAAAAATAATACCATAATTAAAGAGGAGGAAAGAGGTTAGTCATAATAACTACATTAATTCAAGTACATGTATCATTTTTAAAATAAAAAAAAATTCTAAATCGCTCATTTACTAATTGTCTGACACACCTTAAAATCTAAATATTTTAAAATATCTAAAAATAGATAAAACTTATTTTTAAAAACGAATTTTTGCTGGAAAAGGCAAAAATAAAATATAACATATGTATATTTCAAAAGTTAATAATTCAGATTGTAGACATAATAAACTAATTTTTATTTTTTAAATGTGTACGATAATTTATTAAAAAGTTAGTTAAGAAATAGTAAAATGACATTCATTGTTTTCTCTTTAATTTTTTCTTTTTCAGATAAATCAAATAGTTCATCATCCAACACAAGTTCATCATCAGTAAATGTTTCTGCAAATACATCATTATCAAACCAGAATTCTATTAGTAACATAAAAGCTGGTTTACCTGCAGCAGCTATTGTTAAGGATGAAAAGGATTTAGTGAAAAAGGAAGAAACTTCGTTATCTCCACCTAATATGTCTCCAGTAGGCTTTGGTTCAATGGTCGGAAATCAGATTAATGAATGCGGTGACAATCCGGGCTCCACTACCAGTAAGTGTTTTATTGTATGTATTGTCTGTAGATCATCTTGATAATACGTTTGAAAAATATAATATTTTGGGTCCAAACGGAGCATCAAGATAATTTTTTTTATTACAATAATAGTTTAATATACGAGTAAACTATTAAAGTAAACTAAAAAATATGATCTAAGTACATATTTTAATTATCAAAGACTTCATTTTATAGCTGATTTTTTATAACTTTCAGAAATATTAAAGTTTCGTTGACTTTAAATATCTTCCTTATCATTTACAAACATATTTAGCTTATGATAAATGATATTAGTTGACTTTTTACTAATTTTCTCATTTTTACTTCCTGTATATAAAAGAACAATAACAAATGACAAACAACACCCAAATGGACACAATTATAAGTGAATTTTTACCTTCAAGACATTTTCTAAAGGATGAAATGAGGCCTGATCACTATAAAAATCAGTAGTATCATTTATCAACAATTTTCAATAGCGTTCGTTCTTGAAAAGAAAAGAGTAGTTGCCATATTTCATCAAATTATCTTGAAAATTGCGACCTGTAGCGTGCGCACAAGGTTTACATGGACACAACGACAGACGGACATAGCTAAATCGACTCAGAAAGTGATTTTGAGTCGATTGGTATACTTAAATGGTGTTACAAACATCAGCAGAAACGCATAATACCCTTCCCGCTATAGTGGTGTAGGGTATAATAACACTATATGACGGCTATTGACGTTATTTGCATCTGTGAGCGATCGTGCTCGACGAGACTTAATCGACTCTGATATTGCATTGGATATTATATTGTAGAAATTTTAATCGGAATAACAAACTCACGAAGGTCATAAAAAATATTACTTTTTTATGAAATTTTCAGAGGTTGTCTCGGATATCTCCGGTATTTATGAACCGATTTTGCTGATTTGCGTATGTCGGATATAATTATGGAAGATTCGGATCTTACAAATATCTGGGGTCTTCTGAAAACTTATTTCAACATACACACGGACATCCCCCGGGCATGTATCCTTGATGATTGTTACATCATGGTGTATTGGAATCCGGGGGTAGATAAGTGCTTCCAATACCTGTGGTCTTCTGGGACTATAAATTGGTGTTAACAATTTACTGTCTGGCCTAGTCCTTGCAGAAATTAAAAAGAGGTCGAACCAGAGCACCACATAATCTGGTACTACGGGTGGCCACTGGACTATGTCCTGGCTGGTCAGTTGGTTGAGGTTCCTTTGGGATATACGTAGTGGCTGTGGTTAAAACCCAAATCGCGGGTAGAGAGTTGTTTGGTTAAAAGACTTATACACCTTGAATACGATTTTCATGATACATTTCTGTTATCGTGCCTAGATGCTGGAGCGGTACGAATTACAGGGCATGACTGTGGATTAACAAAATTTTGAATTTGAGCTAATAATGAAAAGATTGGGTATACGAGGTGGAGTTTTCTGAAGATTCTGATGTTTTCTAATGTCTACTTGCATTCTATGGAGTGGAAGGATGGATGTGGTGCAAAGTCATCACTGCCCTATCTTTGATTTATTTGGCGATTTTCTTACATGGTTGAGTGTGAAGTGATGAGATAGAGCAACATGCCAGGTACTCACGTAAAGCACATTGACTTCATACATAAAAAAGTAACAAAAAGTCCCCCTTTATAGATTCTCAACTTATCCGGACTCTACATTCTAAATTTCATGTATTTTGATTCAATATTAAAAAAAATTAAAAAGTACCTTTGTAAAACTAAAAGGTACTTTTTTCTCCATATACTTAATTTCATGTTTCTAGGTTGAATATTATAGAAATTCAAAAAGTACCTTTTGTAAAACAAGAGAGTACCAAAAAGTCTCCAGTTAAGTGTTCTCATCCGGGCTCTATATTCTTAATTTCATATTCAAATGTTCAATAATATAGAAAAATTAAAAAGTCCCTTTTTGTAGAGCGAAAATGTCCCAAAATAATCCAATTTTATGTGTTCGAACCTAATCCGGGCTTTACCAATTTGATCAATTTTGTAAATTTAATTTTTGCTATGAATTATAGTTTTAAGTATTCAGGTATTATTGTTACTGCTATGTAATATTTTTATTTTGGCCTCTTAGACTTATATTATATCCCAGCAAAAAAAGTGAAGAAAAATAAGTAGAATTTTCACCACAAATAATATACTTGAAGTTCTTCCAATTTTGGTGAAAAACCTATGAATTTTACATAAGCGTGTCATGTTGTTAATTTTTGACAACTATGAACTTCATCTAATCTAATGCAATAAAAATCCGATATTTGGATGTCAAAATTAACCGAATTCGTTCAATTCAGGAATTTTTTTAATTTAATTTTTTTCAGCGTTGGAAAAAAATGGGTGTGACTGTTTTAATGGTGGGAACTTTTTTGTGGGAAAACATGTTATTCAGTAAAGTTATCAGGGAAACCGAAAATATTCTCTAAAAAAAGTGTTTTAAGCACTTTAAATATGCCGTAAAAAAGTCAAAATATGCTCTTAAAATTTAAAATATATGCTCCAAAAATAAATTTTTTTATTATTTTTTTACATTGAAAAGCTCAAAAAGACTGTAATTGTAATGAAATAATAAATGTTTAATGTCATATTCTATATCCTACAACATTTTTTTTTATAAATGTTTCATCTCATAGTAATAGAATTCCGTTTTACGTTCAGATAACCAATAAATAACATGAAACCATTTGGTCCCCAAAAAACATATTTCAAACGACAAAGTTTGACACATTTTATCCAATTGTATTTATAGCTTTTAAACTGACATTTTAATCGGTGTTGTCATAAATTTCAATAGTTAGTTTTTTAAACTATAAAAATGGATTGGTCTCATGAAATCAAAAGTAATCGGTTTTATGTCCGATTTAAAATATAATGCTTTATTGAATAAAAAACTATAACATAACGAATTTTTTTTTTTCAAAATTGTAAAATAGGCTAAAAAATTAAAAAAATAAAAAAAATATATTTTTTTTAAATAAAGTTTTGAAAAGAAAATTAATAATGTATAAAAACGAAAAAAACGAAAACATGAAAATATGCACTAAAAGAGTAAAATATGCTCTAAAAACTCGAAAATATGCCTTAAATATGCTAAAAAGTCAAATCATGCAAAATTATGCTCTTATGGGTAAAATATGCAAAAATATGCTCTAACAAATCGATGCCAAAATTCTCAAATTGGTCTGAAACGTGTAAATATCTTATCCATGAGTCCATACGACGCACCACAAAAAACATGCATTTGCATATTTTGGTTTCCCTGGTTATAATCATTACATCATCTTCAAGGACGGATTGTGAGCATCAAATCGGTGTTAAACATCGGCAAGAAGAAGAATCTAAAATCCAAATCCTAAGAGAAAGGCATGCACGATACAACCGCTGATACAATGTCATAAGGTTGTTTACGAAATTGCTAACAAATTTGTTTAAAAGGTCGTATCGTGTATTCCTTGCATAAAGATAATAACCAAACTTCATTACAAATTCATTAAAATTAAAATAGAACCTTAGGACGCCTGATGAAAATAAAACCATCTCTCCATCTGCTGATGATCCTTTAACCGTCTTGTCAATACCAAACATACCCGGATATGTCGTACAATTTATATGGCTATTTCATCTCTTTATACATTTCTAGTGTATAATTTAGATAATTATTATAACTAATTTAATAAAACGTCTGTATATTATAAATTAAATAGTTTTTGTCTATAAACCCTTAATTTCTAGCAATTTTGTTTAAGTTTTCTCATTAAGAAAAATATCATATGAAAAAACCTAAAACGGCTTCACCTTATGCAGAATTTGACTCTGTAAAATTTTGACTTCAAGAAGCTATTACTCAGTGACTAGGAAAGATAATTGAAGAAAGATAATTGAAATTGACAGTACTGCGAGATCCCTGACTTATGATCTGTTTTTCTAGGATCCCTAGAGACTTCCTGCTTAGCTGTATTCAAATTTAATGTGAAAGAGATTTGTTGCCTATGGTCAGTGACGAGTGACCGACAACTATTTAATAGTGTTAAAAAGCATTTGCACTTTATAAACCGCGAAATGTTTGAAAAGCGTAAAACGCGTTGACGCCTCTATGTGAGTTGTTCTCTTCCACCTTTAGGATTTACACTTAATGTGTTGTAATAAAATAAATATCGATCCATTGAGGACTCCCGTGGACTGTATTGTTATTCTTGAATGAGTCATTAAGGACTCGGATTGAAGCATTAGGAACTCAATGATGTTTTAATTACAGCGGGTCATCAGGGACTCGTTTGAGTTTTAAATAGAATTTAAGAAAAGGTTAGTGTATATTGATATATTGTGATAATTTCGAAATTCAAACAATAAGTCTGTCTATTAACCGATAATCAATTGTTATTTATAAGATACGAACATCAGCCATAAAAAAGCGATCACTAGTAACCACACTAGAATTGTTATCTAATGAGGTACATTGCCATTCCTTGTACCCAGAGGACTAGAATGGTTTTGACTAGTGTGAAATACTTATCGTCCAATTGTAGTTCCTGACGTAGTCTTTTTATCAATGCAGTTGTCATGTTAAAAGTTCGTTGGTCATTAGGAATGTGATTGTATGGTCGTAAAACCAAAGAAGAGTTGTCGTCTAATGACGCAGAAAGTATATTGCTAGAGTTTTGCAAAACTGAAGAATCCCGATGTTTTGTAGTATGGTACCGATTATTATAAATAAAATAACGATGTTCACTAGTACAATCCTGAAGTGATCTAGCAAGACAATTTATGCAGCATTGAAACAAATCTAAATACATTAATTTTTCAAATAAATTAATTAATTTTTCCATAAAGATAAGGCAGTTTTGTCCTTAACACTTTATTCCCATAGTGTCACAGTCTGATAGGGCATTCTTTGAATATAAATAAAAACGATAATTGTATCCCAATTTTGAATGGGAATCTTATATTCATATCAGTTAAAAACCAATTGATACCGCGCTGCACAGCGCTGTCTGGTACTTTTTTGAAATTTAAATTAAAAACAAAATTAAAAATTAGAATCAGAACTTAAGCATTCATCACTCATATAATTAATTAAAACTAAAAAATGTTTATAGATTCATTTGTTGAAATATACTTTAAGCTTTAGTATCTTTTTGTATAGGATCCCTCATGTTTGTGACTACCGGATCCAAGGAGATATAGGCAAAAATGTATTAAACCTTGGAGCACCGCCCACTCGAAAAAAATATTATATCTTTCATCCTCTGTATGCTCTATATTTTTTTAAGAAATGTCACTAAAACCTCCTTGTTCCGTTATATCATCCATCAAAATAAGAAAATTTTTAAATTTTGTATTCGAGTACTTCGTTAAAGTCCTCGACTTTGAATGAGTACACGTAAACTCTGCTATATTTTTCGATGGAGACTCGTTTAGATCAGAGGTTATTAACCAAAACGTAATTCAAAACAAGTTTTCTATATAAAGTCGTATGAAAAATTAACAAACTGAATAAAATCCATAGTGGATTTAATTTCAATTAATATAGGATATGTTATGTATCTCTTAGAAACTGCAATTGAGAACGATTGAGCCTTATTGAAAATTTACTTTGTCAAAATATAATTTGAAGTACATATGTTGCGATAATTGCGAGTAATTCGATTATAAAAAAATGTTTAAGCTTCACAAATCTTCAAAAATTGCAGTTTAATTTATTAACTTTTGTCCACATGCTGGGCAAATATTAGGGACGGCACAGTGCCAGAGCAACTCTAGTTTTCCGCAGCAGGGTCAGCAGGATCTGCTATACGCCATTCATGCAGTAAACTGAAACCGCGTGGCGTCTCTATGAATTTCGTTCAAAGCTGCTGTATACGAAGAACTCTGATCCAAGGAATTCTGCACATATGCGAAGGACCTTCCTGATATTTCTCGGGGGAAAATCCAACTTTGTGATGTTATACTCCTGCATACGATATAACTTCCACACCTTGTGGAGGTGTAAGGACTTTAGAGAGGTAGAAGTTAAACAAAGGGCAGGAAAGAACACCCTGTGGTACACCCTGTTTAACTCTACGGGTTTTGGAACACTTGTCTCTTAACTCCACGAAAGACTGACGGCCGCTCAGATAATTCACAATCCATCTCTTCAAGTTGTTAGGCACGGTCCTTGAAGCGTGTGGTATGGCCTTCAACAAGTATAGCGCCACTATAACATTCTTGTATATATCAGCTATTATACATATTAAGTTTTAAATTATGGAAGTGCACCACTCCAAAACATGCCGCCATCATGCATATCATATCATTATGCTTTAACTCTAAAATATTGATATATGGTTAAATATGTTATATGATCGAAATAAACTCAAAATTTTGGGCAACGGAAGTTATTGGTAGCAAAAACTGAAATCCACTGTTTATAATTACGTCTTGTTAAGGCATGTTTTGGAGTTATACACCGCTACAACGTCTTGAAAATTACAAATAAATAATATCTACAAGAATACATACTGCCCAAGTATTTTCGGAAAATATTGACCCTAGTGCTACGAAAATGGACTTAAGATATTGTTAATTCTATAAGCAACAGAAGAGCTTGGAATGTTTAAGTGAAAAGAAATTGTGGAAGTAGTTAACATTCCTGGGTACAATATTTGCAGAAATGATAGACCAAGGCTGGTTGTTGTTGTTGTAGCAGCGACATGTTTAAAGTCGGTGTGGCTCGGTTGACAATCCTTGGTCGTTGTTCATTGAACACCGAGTCGTTCCGCTGCGAAGAACCGATTGTCGTGGGAACGCCAAGACTGGTTAGAGCTGGTGGTGTGAATTTACTTATATCAAAGAATATTAAATAAAGAGTTATTTTTAAATCTGAGAATTTTGGTGTATCAGAGGCTATATTTGTTGAAGTTGTTGTATTTACAATATGGCAATATACATGTATTTGAAGAATCTGTCGAAGAAATTCTTATCCGGTATTCTACCATGTATATTACAGTGTCTCTCATAAGTATTCGAATTAAGGTCAGAGGTCGAAGTCGATCGGCTTCGAGTCGCCGCCGGAACATTCGGCTTAAATCGACTCAATTTTTTTAATGTTTTTATTAACCAGGCTATAGACCGTAAGACCAATTATTTTTGATTCTGTAACATAATGAATTATTGTTGGCCAAATTATATTTTAACAAGTTAGAGTGCTATATTCGGCTGTGCCAAATCTTAAATACCCTCCACCAGCTACTTTTATGTTATTACTTTTCTAATTGATCAAGTAATGTAGAAATAAGTTTTCTCATGTCTTTAATAGAAAAAATACCAAAAGTTAAATCTATTACAATTCCAATTAATTAAGTAATGAGTTATACGTGTTTAAGTGTTTTTCGGAAGGGGAACTTGTATGGGAGCTATGACCAATTATGGACCGATCGGAAAAAGATTTCGTGGTAATATTTCTTTATGTGAAAATAATGCTTGCAACAAATTTTATATGGATATCTTAATTTAGTAATGAATTATGTGCGTTTAAGTGATTTTCGGGAGGGGACCTTGTATGGGAGCTATGACAAATTATGGACCGATCCAAAAAACTTTCATTGTAATATTTCTGTATATAAGAGCAATACTTGTACCAAATTTTATATCGATATCTTTAGTAATTAGTTATGCGCGTTTTAAGTGATTTTCGGGAGGGGACCTTGTATGGGAGTTATGACCAATTATCAAAAAAAAAAAAAAAAAAAAAAAAATAATGCTTATATTTCTGTATATAAAAGCAATACTTGTACGAAATTTTATATCGATGTCTTAATTTAGTAATGAGTTATGCGCGTTTAAGTGATTTTCGGGAGGGGACCTTGTATGGGAGCTATGACCAATTGTGGACCGATCCAAAGAAACTTTCATGCTTATATTTCTGTATATAAAAGCAATACTTGTAGCAAATTTTATATCGATATCTTAATTTCGTAATGAGTTATGTGCGTTTAAGTGATTTTCGGGAGGGGGCCTTGTATGGGAGCTATGACCAAATATGCACCGATCAAAAAAATCTTTCCTTGTAATATTTCTGTATATAAGACAATACTTGTACCAAATTTTATATCGATATCTTAATTTAGTAATGAGTTATGCGCGTTTAAGTGATTTTCGGGAGGGGACCTTGTATGGGAGCTATGACCAAATATGGACCGATCGAAAGAATATTTCATTGCAATATTTCTGTATGTAAGAGCAATACTTGTACCAAATTTTATATCGATATCTTAATTTAGTAATGAGTTATGCGCGTTTAACTGATTTTCGGGAGGGGACCTTGTATGGGAGCTATGACCAATTATGGACCGATCCAAAAAAGCTTTCATTGGAATATTTCTGTATATAAGAGCAATACTTGTACCAAATTTTATATCGATATCTTAATTTAATGAGTTATGCGCATTTAAGTGATTTTCGGGAGGGGACCTTGTATGGGAGCTATGAGCAATTATGGACCCATCCAAAAAATTTTTGCTCTGAATAAATTATATTGTCATAAAATTTTGTGAGGATATCGGCATTACGACGGAAGTTATTAACAAAAAAACAAATTTCCGGGAATATGTACTTTTGTATGGGAGGTATAAGAAATTGTGGACCGATTCTGGCGATTTTACGCAGAGATTAAGCTCTTGTGTGGAAACGGATATATGCCGATTTTTATGGAATTATCTTGCATAGTTTTCGAGAAAATTACATCAGAATGCGTAAAAAATGCTTATTTTTTCGAGGTTGTTTCAAATTTTGATTCATAACTTTTCCCGATGTGAACCGATTTTGCCCATTTTCAATACCAAACAACTTAGGAAAACTAAGAACATTTTGGGTGAATTTGGTTAAATTCTATTGCTTCGTTTTATCGTGAGCGTGTTTTACACAGACGGACATAGCTAGATCGACTTAGAATTTGATAAGGACCCAGAATATATATACTTTGTTGGGCCTCAGATGAATATTTCTTGGTGTCACACACGGAATGACAAAGTTATATATACCCTCTATCACCACTGATGGTGGTGGAGGGTATAACAAGGTATCTAAACCCACAGACATCTAAACATACATAACGAAAAACACAGAAAAACAAAATTAACAACGCAATGACGCCAACAGCATCCAAACATACAAAAAAATACAAAGCCCAGCAGTTCGACGGGACAGTCCCGAACTGACCACTTAACCTACCACTTGTGGTGGCCCCTAGCCACCTGACTAACCAGGTGACCGACCATTTCAACATGGGCTTGTCCTACGAGGAAGTCAATCGTCACTCTACACCCTACAAAGAGACAGTAAAGTCACGATTGCCTCCGCTCTCGCTTACAAAGGGGACACTAAAGTGACGACTGTCATCATTCTCGATTACAAAGAGTTTAAACTCTTTGTAATCGTCACAAATAATTATTTGTGACGAAAGACAAAAAAAAAATACGAATTAGAGTCAGCCAGGTGGTAAGATATTAGTGGAACTAAAATTTAAACATTTCAAGTGTCTACTCTCTAGAATGTGGCATATTAGTAGAAAGTAATAATCATTTCTCCAATATGAAAAAATATGACATTTTTTTATGAAATTTTCAGTGGTTGTCTCGGATTTTTGCTCATATCTCCGTTATTTACCGATCGATTTTGCTGATTTTAAATAGCGATCTTCTCGAAAGCATGTCATGTTCTAGTCTTGTAGACCGGAATTGGTAAGTTCGATTCCCACCTGAGGCACTGGTTAAGGAGCGCACAACAGGCCCGAAAGAGGCCTAGGTGTATTTCTTGGGATTTGATCCTCCTTTCAAACTAACTAACCAATATGACTATACCATACTCCTCCTTTCAAACTAACTAACCAATATGACTATACCATACAAAATTTCTTCATTAATAGCCCATTCAGACCGAGTCGATATTAAGTAATTTGGGCTCGAAATTATAAATAAAATCTTACCTGTTCAGACCGCTGTTTTTGACACTTGAACGGATTTCGCTTATGAGCAAAATCCGTTATTTTGCGTTAAATTACACTTATTTAAGGTTTAAATAATGGGTTGATCACTTTTATTATATTTTTTGTCAAATTTGGGATTACTTCGTGCCCTCTTAAAAAATCAAGCGATGGTAGATTTACATGGCTGGTCCAAAACGATAAAACGCCATTAAGAATTTCAATATAAAGTTCCAAACATATTAGTATTCTGTGGTCTAAGCCAATAAAATATAACCTCACTTGAGGTGAAACGAAAGCACGAGGTTAATGTAGACAACACATAACTTTGAACAGTTATGTGAAGTAATACACTACAACAGTGCGAGCGAGACGCAAAACTGTCGAAAGCCAGGCAATAAACACAAGCCTGAACGCGTTTAAGAAATAATCGCGAGAGTTGTTCCCCAACTCAGACCTGAATTACGACTGTATTACAAATTTTGCACAAATTCTATTAAATTATATTGTTTATATCTGATTTTCAAATTTTTATTATTTTATGTTTTATGCATAGTTGATAAAATATGTACTTTTTATACTAACACAGGGTGGTTCATTGGGATTTCAAGTTAATTTTAATGAAATTAAGCAAAATTACTTGATTTCAAATTAACAAAATGTATGAAAAATTACTTAATTTCGAGTAGATTTCGATCGAAATCCCAAAATTACATAATTTTGTTTGGTCTGAATGGGCTATAAGATTCAAGAGAGTGAGAGAATTAAAGTAGACTAAATCTAGAAAGTTTTGAGCCTTTTTTAAAAATCTTTAAATTTTGATATTTACATTATTTTTGAACATAAATTTAAGAGTTTAAATTTCCATAAAATCGTTCGGCTCTGCGCCGACTTTAAGCCTCCGCCGAATTATTTGGCTCAGCCGCCCCGACAATTTTAAGTCTACTTCGCCCTCTGATTTTTATGCTTTAAATTGTTTTAAGGGGTTACTATCAACCGAAATTATATATTTTTGGAACATTTGGACCACAATTTTTGGGGATTTGTACCCCTTTTTATGTAATATCATTAAAATGGCGATTTTTGTCAAAATTTGTGGTATTTTCTCATTTTTTCAAGAGATAAAAAAAAATTGATATTGGGATTTAATAGATCCCTTGGAGTATCTAAAAATAGTATTTTTTGTTACAAGAATCTGCATTTAATAAGCAACATAAGCGTGAAAGTTACGAATAGTAAAAACTAAATTGTACTGTATAGGATAACGTTTTGTAAAGGCATTTTTTGGAATTGTATACCGATATAATATATTGAAAATTTTAAATATATTAGTGCTAATATGTACATGAATGTTGGAAAATGCTTTAGAAGGTGGATTTTCATTTCGTTGTATGGATTTTCATTGAGTGGTATACAGCGTGTAAGAAAATAAATGCCGAAGCACGTTAGTGCCGGGTACGATAGTTTACCGTTAATATTTGTTAAAATAATCTTTCCTTATATCTTCTCATTTTCTTAATTTGAAAAATATAATCATGACGACTTTCCCAGATTATTGGAAGAAGAATATAGAAGAAGAGTAGTTCTAATAAAAAAGAAAGATAGTTCTAATTCTTATGATTATTTGCGTCCGATATCTGTCTTACCATTTTTTTAAGTTTTTGAGCATATAATAAAAGGTCAAATCAATTCTTATCTTGATAAAAACACCCTACTTCATTAAACATTAGATGTGGGTAGAGCACAACAACCAGGCATACGTTTATGCTGATGATGTTCAGTTTATTTGCTATGCTAATAAAAACATTTTAAACGTTAGCAGTAAAATATGCAGGAAATGTTCAATAATAATCTGAACTTACAAGTTTTGAGTTCAGACGATTTTTAGACATTTTATGTACATTTAACTCACAACGTTGTAAGATCAAAGTACGCCAAAATTCGAATACTTATGAGAGACACTGTATACTTACTAGTATCTAACTAATTAAATAATATGATATAATATCCTACTGTAGACTAGCTAGGTCTCATCGATAATGAAACCTTTTTAAATTTCATTTATTTTTAAATTTTTTCTCTGAGTCAAGTAAATAATATAGATAGAATGTACAGATTCCCAGCTTTCATTTGATACCAATCTTAGCATCATACAATATATATTAACATTTTAAATAATCGTTTAAAATTGTAAGTCGGTAATCGGAGTACGATGAGTAAGTGGAAACTATTTTCACATGCATATCAACTTTTACATGTGTGAAAGCTTTTTTAAATTGTTGCAGGGTGCAATACGGAAATTGTAATAGTAGTAATTATCAGATAATAAAAAAGGAAATATTATAAAAGCTTTAAATGGTAAGAATCCACGCTTCAAATTGGATCGCTCTTTCGATTGCAAAATTTGTCGTAAAAAGCTCTGAATTACTGGAGAAAAAACATGGAAAGTAAACAGATAGTGATCATCCATGGAAATCTACCACTTTTTAAGACCGTTTAGCGATAAAATCGGCTCACTTAAGATAAAAACACTTTTAATAAGCACCCTTAGAAATTAGATTAGATATTAGAGAACGAAAAAGTACCAAAAAGTCTCTTTTTATGGATTCCACTTAACCCATTCACTTAAAATTCAAATTTGAAATCCAAATGGATCTTTTTGGTGAGAGACCATTCTGCTCTTTTGCTTCAATCGTTCAGCCTGTGCGATGATGAATCAGTCAGACAGTCAGTAACGTTAGAATTTTTGTATATATATTATATATACAGTGGTCGAAAGAAATATCATATTATGTTCATTATTAGTATAATAACCTATCTTATATAGTCCGAATATTTCATCATAATATAGTTTTATTAATTACTTATAATGTCATGTTGTAGCATCATATTGTAGTTTAAAGCAACCACATTATGGTTTAATATAATCATATAATGGCTTCAAGTAACCATATTATGGTTATAAGTAGTCACATGTCTTCAAATAACCATATTATGGTTACATATTAAACATATTGTAGGGTTAATGTAATGTGCTCGGCGTAAAATGTAATTATTTGTTAATTTTCTTTTAAACAAACACAAAACTTCCAAGCACTGGAAGTTTTTTAGAGAATCATTCTCAAATGTATAATTGTCATAAACATAAAAATGTTTTCAGTAACTAAAATATTGATTTGATTGATCATAAGCTACTTTTTGAGTTTTTTGTAATAATGAACCCAGAAACATAAAATTAAGTATGTATAATTCGGATTAGACAAAAACACATCAAAGGGAATTTTTGGTACTTTTTCGTTTTATAAAAGGTACTTTTTGAATATTCTATAACATTGAAACCTAAAAGCATGAAACTAAGTGTGTAGAGTCGGAATTGTGTCAGAACCGACAAAAAATTAAACCTTTTGGTACTTTTTTTGTTTTTCAAAACATTCTTTTCGAATTTCCTATAATATTGACCCTAGAAATATGAAATTAATGACTTTTTGGAACTGACTGTTTTTTAACACACCATGATGAAGGGTATATAAGATTCGGCACAACCGAATATAGAACTCTAACTTGTTTATAAAGATTTTACTACAACATAAAAAAATCTCTTGTTTAAATTTAATGTTTCAAAAATGACACTTTGATAGTCACATGTAGTGTTTAAAATAACTGATAGTCACATGTAGTGTTTAAAATAACCACATAGTACATTTATGACGAAATGTAATGCTGGAAGTTTACGTTTGCATTAAATGGCGGAGAAAATACAAACAATTTCACAAACATTACATGGTATTCGTAACAACAATTAGAGCTTTGTTCGAACAAGTGGTTAGATCTTCTGACTACAAATTAAAAGACACCCCAGTTTCAGAATTAATTATACCCTACATCACTATAGTGGTAACGGTATTATGCGTTTGTGCTGATGTTTGTATCGCACTAAAATATAGGTTTAATACTATCCTTGATGGTTTTGTTGAATCTGATCTTAGCGCCCTTACAAAGTCCTCTTCAGTAAGTTACTTGAATTACTACAATTCACTTATTAACACTAATATTGCGGTGAAATTTAGCGCGGACAAATATAAAATAAATCTGTCCAGCACATTTTAAATGGATCGTTCCATATTTGCTCCACCATATAAAGCCACTTTCAGAAAGTTTATCGTCCATAAATTGCTTAAATACATCGGAATCAAAGTAATATTCCTGATAAATGTTTGTTGGAAAATTTGAACTGGTGATATTAATGGAAACATGTTATGCATGTTAAATTCAACACTAAATAACATTGCTAGTGGGTTGAAAATTTAATAGTGGTAGTTCTTAGTGGCTGTTGATATCGCCGTTTTCGAACTTGTTCGTCGTACTGCAGGGAATTACTTGTTTGTTTAGTTTTTAAGTATACCTAGCTGCTTCTGCAGCTAAGACTGAACTTGACCCGGACCGAGGATTCCTCCACAACTGGCCATAATACAATGTTGTGTCTTTGGTGTTTTTAGGTTGAGTTAACACTATTGCATATGGTCAACGTGCACTTCAAACAACCGTAACTTCAGACATTAGGCCGATGCGGTTTCAACGTAAAACTCTCAAAGTCAGAGCAGAAAGGACGGCCTGATTACGATAATGGCGAATACTCACGATGATCCTCCTCCACCCAGAGCTGAATTACGAATGCAATTACTCGTTTAAAAAAATTAAATTAGCTTAGTATTCTGAGAATATAATTAATCCATATGCAAATAAATATTTTTTTTGTGTCTGGTAACTCGAAATAGTACATTTGACAGTTGTATACAACTTTCATAAGAAAATAACTATCAGCTTTTGAATTGACATCATTATAAGTGCACCCTGGACTTGAATTTAGGCAAGACTATAAAGTTTCACATTATCTTTGTACTATAGGCTAATATTGGAGTTTTGTTGTTGATTCCTGTAATTTATAATTAAATCAAATGTTATTGCATCATCGTGAGAATGATATATATGTATATATAAGTTTTTCATTCCGTTTGTAATAAATCATGGATCAGTGATCCATGAATTCAGTATTATGTCTCTGTTAATGAATTCAGTATAATGCCTCTGTTAATGGCGTATAGTGAATATCAGCGTCATAAAAGTATTCACAATTGATATTCTAATAGGGAGTAATTGCATGACAATAATTTTTACCCCAGAATAAAACCGTTATCTATAAGTAGATTTGAATGGAAATCATAAATATGTAAATGTTTGTAAATACAACCTGGAATCAATCAGTGATCCATGAATTCAGTATTATGTCTCTGTTAATGAATTCAGTATAATGCCTCTGTTAATGGCGTATAGTGAATATCAGCGTCATAAAAGTATTCACAATTGATATTCTAATAGGGAGTAATTGCATGACAATAATTTGTACCCCAGAATAAAACCGTTATCTATAAGTAGATTTGAATGGAAATCATACATATGTAAATGTTTGTAAATACAACCTGGAATCAAAACAATACATTTGACGTAAATAATTCTTACAATTGTGTGAACAGCAGTAAATTGTTGTTTTTAATCAGTTTATGTGCAATGGATTTATGAGTTTTGGTTGAACTAGATTTGAAACAGGCAATGATGATTTCTGTCTCTATATTCTTGTTTAATATGTAAGCGTCTTCTTACATTCTGTCTCTATTTGTTTTGAGTATATGTGAATCATTATGCGATTTTTTCCCGACAGACCGCAAAGGGCCATAGCTCCCACATGAGGTGTACTTTTTAAAATCACTAGAAGCACATATTTAATTGATAAATAGTGCTATCGAAAAATATTCGACTTGAATTTATTTTGTATATAAATCATAAAGTGATTTTTTTTCGTTTAAGTCCACAATTGGCCAAAGTTCCTCGATGAGGTCTACTTGTGAAAATCGATTAAACACATATAATGTGAAATTTTTTTCCAGTTCAGTCCACAATTGGCCAAAGTTTCTCCATGAGGTCTACTTGTGAAAATCACTTAAACACATATTTCTTTGATAAATAAAGCTATCGGAATACGAATCCACTTAAATTTATTTTGTGTATATATAACTCATTCAGAGGAATTTGTTCAGGACCAGAATATAATTTTTCATAACTCCCATGATCTTTTTCAGAAAATAATTAATTTAATTTTAATTTATTTATTTTCAATATAAACCTAGCCTGTTGGCCATAACCGGTTACAAATTTCTACTTAAACAAATTTTACTTTAAAAAATAAACGTACATATTTCTTAAATAAATAGGCATAAATGTCGAAAACCTTTAGAAAATTTCAATATTAAAAATGTGATGAATCGTTTTTATACCCTTCACCTTCGTTTATCATTCCGTTTGTAATTTCTATAATATAATTTTCAATGGGACTAGTTTCTAATTATACTCGATGCAAGGCTTAGAGCTATAGACATTTAACATAAAGTTGAATAATGTACCAATACCGATAGCCTTCCACCATAATTTTTAAAACCTGGGGTATTGTTTTTTAAAATTTTGTATATTGAAGAGTTTAACTCACACTCATTGTCGACATTTTAAAATTGTCTGTACAAATTGGGACTCATCTGAGCAACTACGTAAATTTGAGCTAAAAAACAAGTAAAAGTTATATATTCGGCTGTGCCGAATCTTAGCACGAATTTTATTACAAAAAATCAAAAAATAGCAATTGTTAACCGGTAAGGTTCTTCAGGCCTCTTCATACTTAATTACATGTTTCTAGATTCAATATTATAGAAAATTCAGAAAATGCTTTTTAAAGACTGAAAAAGTACCAAAAAGTTGTTGGTACTTCTAACTTAAGCCAGGCTCTACATACTTAATTTAATGTTTCTAGCCAATAACGACACTAGTGCTACTCTTGCTATACTGCTCTCGTGTGATTATGTATTTTGTTTTTTGCAATTTCTGTCTGAGGTTGTCTCCGTTATTTATCGACCGATTTTGCTGAATTTAAATATCGATCTTCCCGAAAACATTTCTAACATAATTGTTGAAGATTCGGGTATCGCCGATATCTGGGGTCCTCTATAAACTGATTTCAACAAACATACAGACAGACGGACATGGCTTAATCGACCCCGCTATCTATAATGATACAGAATATATATATTTTATAGGGTCGGAAAATTATTTAAAATATATTATAGGAATTACAAGCGGAATGACAAATTTATATATACCCTTCTCACGAAGGTGAAGGGCATATAAATACGAAATTAAATACCAAAATCGAAAAACAACAGTTGACTCTTCGTATATGCCCAATTTTTAACGTTAGGTGTAAGGAACCAAGGTGAAATTTATTCAAAAAGTTCCAGTGAACACTTGTGAGCATATTACAGTCACATAATAAGATCAGTGCCTTCGAAATGGATTTGGGCAACTTTATATCTATTATGTTATTAAAAAACAAGTAAAAGTGCTGTATTCGGCTGTGCCGAATCTTATATACCCTTCACCATAGTGTTTTTTAAACATCTTTTATAAATTTTAAATTTTTTCCCGACTACATTATTATTACATCAAAAGCTAAACAAAAATAACAACAACGCTAAGCGAAATAAAACACAAAATACACAAGGCATCTAAACCCGTGGTGGCCAGAAAGAGAATGTTTGAAACGCATATGTTGTAGTGCAAAATATAAAAGAGAACATAAATGAAAATTTGTGTGCTTTGCACTGAAAAAAAATTATGTTTGAATAACGGAAGAGATGTATGTATTGTTGTATGTATCCGTTGATGAAAGAATGTTTTGATGAACATTTTGATGTAAAAATGTGATGTATGTACATATGATTGTATATTGTTTGATGTATTGATATATGTATATAGTTTGTTTATGTATTAAATGTATCTAATAGGTACTCAAATAATTAACAGTCGATCGTTTAATCGTTACAATTTAAGCGATTAATTCCTTAAACAAATAAAAATAAATAATTATACATATGTATGTCTAATAGATCTTTCTATAAAAAGTATACATACATTAATTTGTAATGGCTTTTGAAAATATTCTCTGTGTATCATTTCCTAAAGAGAGCCACTAAATTAAGTTCTTTTTGTTTTATGTATAGTTTGTTTTGTTGCTGAAAATATTTGTATTGCGTGTATATAAGTGAGAATAACACATTGCCCGCAAGGGCATGTTTGGCCGCCAATGATCTAAACCAACAGACATCTAAACATACATAACGAAAAACACAGAAAAACAAAAATAACAACGCAATGACGCCATCAGCATCCAAACCAAGGGTGCCCAAGCCCTGTGCGCTTGGTACTATTTTGTTTTTGTAAATGCGCTTAGCTATAGACAGTGTGTTTTCTATACACTTATATGCGCTAATACTAGCAATACGTTGTTGTTGTTCTTAACAGTATACAACCATTGCTGGTAAACATTGACGAGACGTAGATTTTGTTTTTGTTTATCGTAAAAAAAATTGTTTTAAAAAGCACTTGGAAAAAATTTGTGTTAGTTTTAAATTTCAAACTTACATTATTCGCATAAAAATTATTGTACAATAACTCACAATCTACTCTCATATAATTGAAAACGTTTTAAATACTTTTTTCTATTCATTAAAAAATATATTTGCAAAACAAAATTAAAAATTATTTTATTTTAACAAAAAATGCAAATCATATTTTTTTGCTGTGTATTTTAGTAGAAAATACACAGCTGAATAAAATCAAATACATCTTCACACACACGTGTACATCTTTTTCTATATACAGTGTTGTTGTTGCTTTTATAACAATTTTTTGATGAAATTTTCAGAGGTTGTCTCGGATTTTTGCTCATATCTCCGTTATTTACCGACCGATTTTGCTGATTTTAAATAGCGATCTTCTCGAAAGCATGTCTAATAGATTATTGAAGATTCTCGCCGATATCTGTTGTCCTCTAAAAACTGATTTCAACAGACAGACGGACAGACAGACAGACGGACATGGCTTAATCGACTCCGCTATCTATAAGGATCCAGAATATATATACACTTTATAGGGTCGGAAAATTATATTATAGAAATTACAAACGGAATGACAAACTTTTATATACCCTTCTCACGAAGGTGAAGGGTATAATATCATTAAAAAAATTACTGAAAAATTTAAATAAGTTGCTTAGAGCAACGCCCTAAATACCAAAAATTAACGTTGGACCACAATTGATCAAAAAATTCCGATGAAATAGTGATCAAAAACGGAATATAGTCATATGGGGAAAGCAAGTAGAAGGGAAGGCAATTGCGAATAATAATTTTGAAAAAACAATAAAAGTAGATTTAAATATTAAAATCAGAAATAAAATAGATAAAAGAATTTTATATATAAAAAAATGTACATTAGTACAACAAATATTCTTAAGAAATTATTTGCTGATTGCAACAATAATTGCCGACTTACGACAAAAACAACTTATTAATATTTCGGGGATTGTATTATTTCTACATTGGCGCATGAAAAAGTAGATTTAATATTTTAATTGAATGACAATTTTTTACAAAAGTGTATCTATATATTTAATTTTCCAAATTATATAGGAAAATCTGATGTAAATATGTCAATTCATACAATCGGCATTTAAAATGCACAAATCTGTAAATCGCACATTATCATTTTTATGGTCGAATATCTGCGAACCTGGCAACAGTGGTTAGACAATATCAACAAATGTACAACACTCAATCCATATTGAGAAGGGTTTAACACAGAATTCATATTTAACAATTTCCAAAATTATTGCGCATTTCATTTTTGAGAAATCCGAGTAATTCGTTAAAATCTACGAGTATTGAATTTACATTTTTTTAATAATGTTTTCCGATTTTTATTGAATTCAATCATTAAAAAAATAACACAATAAAACTGCTGTAGACGTAACATGCGTCTACGAGCGTTTGTGCTCGAAGTCTGTAGACGTAATTTACGCTTAAAAGTTAAAGAGTAAATATATTATACATAAACAATTATGTTTCAACAAATAAGCCCTAAATTTAATAATTTTAAAACCGTTTTTGAGATAATACAAACTTCAAAGAACTTGAACTTTTCTGAATAGAATATTTATATATTTTTTGGTTCTTGTTTCAGTTTTATACGTTCAGTATCACGTGACTAAATTCGTATTCAGTAAGAAGTTTGTATTTCTAGTTTCATTCATTTAGCTTCCACTTTATATAAAATTTCGAAAGTGATATTTGAAAAAAAGTATTATAAAATAGCTTTAATAGATTAATTTACTCGAATTTGGTCCTATATAGGCCTTAGTACTCGAATTCCAAAATAATATACCAATAGCTTATTTTGTGTGAGTAAATAAACTATTTTTTCAAATTAAAAAAAAAAAAAATGGCTCAATGAATTTGAATAAAGTTAAATTTCTCGTTTTCCCCTTTTTGGTACTTTTTTCCCCAATAAAATGCAAAAATTTTATTACAATAAATATTACAGAGTTGGTCCGTTATTTAATAGAAATAATTCAATAAACCGAAAAAGTTTTCTTAATGTGTAAAAAAAGTACCTTAAATACAGTTTTATCCCTTTTACACTCAAAAAGAACTGAATTTTAAAAAAGTACGAAACAGGTGTCTCAAAATTTTGGGAGATGTTAGCAAAATATTTATAAAAATTTTATTATGTTAATTAGTTCAAAAGTTATATAGGGCCAAAAAAGGTACCAAAATCACCGAATTTCAAAAAGTACCATACACCCAATTTTAAGAGTAAATACAGGTGGATTTAAAATTTTTCTTGTATCACTAATATTTTGTAAGATATTTAAAAACCCCTGTTTTACCCTTTTTTCCCCCTTTTTACCAGTAAATATATCCTTAGTGGATCTATATATCCAAAAACACATCTGCTGTCAAAATTTCATGATTTTAGGTTTAGCCGTTTGGGCTGTGCGATGATGAATCAGTCAGTCAGTAAAGCTACTTTTTTATATATATATATATATATAGATTATAAAGTTTTTCGTGAAAATTATAGCTCGTATTGTTCCCCAGATAAACGAATTGAATTTATATGCTCCGTTAATTTTTTTAAACAAATATTCACATGGTTGCAGAAGTCGTTAGTGCAAATTTAAGTATTTTACCTCTAATAGTTTCTCAGATATAAGAATTTTTGGATGTAATTCATTCGGGTCCTAATAAAAGTTCGCCTGCGTTCCAACCACATAATCATATGGATGTTAATTTTTATTTTGAGTAAAAGCAAAGTCATCAATTCTTGTATATTTTTTATTGAGATCCAGTATATTGAACACAATTATAATCCTTGTATATTCGACCGATTTGAACTAAAATCAATGGGATTACTTTTTGGAATAAAAGTATTATGTGTACCTTTTCAATTTTCATCTTTAAAGTAATAACCCCGATTCAGCTGTCCTGTCGCATATACATACTCAATAAATTGCTAAAAATACCATCTTAAATGTGATAGCAAAAAGTCTATTTACATTTTCAGAAATACATTTATAATTATTATTATTATTTTTTGTTTTAACAAATTAAAATATGGAGATTGCTAAATTTGGATATGCTGAATCTTATACACTTGTATTTGGTAGGCTAGGTAGGTTAATGGTTAGTGTTCTAGTCTGGTCAACCGGAGGTGGTGTGTTCGATTCCCACCTGTGACACTGGTTAAGGAGCGCAAAAAGTCCTGGATTTCTTCGAATTTGATGTGTATATATCCTCCTTTCAAACTAACTAATGCTTTGCGTATTTTGTATTTGTTTAGTGCTATGTTTCGTTTAGCGTTAATTGTTATGGTTTTCGTTCTGTTATTGCTGAAATATACCCGAGCAAAATTAAGTACATCAATACCCAACATACCCGGGTATGTCATACAATATATATGGCTATTTAATCTTTTTATACATTTCTAGTATATAATTCAGATAATTATTAAAACTAATTTAATAAAACGTCTGTATATATAAATTAAATAGTTTTTGATTATAAACTATTATATTTTAGCATTTTTTTAAATTTTGTGCAAAAACCCTATGAAAATCGCCTTCATAACGTATAATGTACATTAGAGTGGGTCGGTCTCTATAGACCAAAAACATTTCCAAAAATATAAAAATTATTTTTTTTGCCACGCCTAAAAATACCGCCCTTTTTGTTTTTTATATATTACGTCGTCATTTTAAGTCCGATCGTTACATATAATATATCAATATTTATGGCTGGATGTAAATATATTTCACCCTTAGACCAATTTTTAATCAGACGTAACTTTCCTTGCCCGACTTCTGATATTTCGGATCATTACCCAAAATCTAACATTGTGGCATTTAATTATGTAGAATATAGGCTTCTGAAATGCTCAATAATAACAATAACAAATAATTAATTTGCAAGGAAAAAACCATCAAAAACTCTATAGTGGTTTAGCTTTATCCATCCGACTTGTAATCAAACTACAAGTGGAAATTTTCCAGATAATTCGATGCAAATAGGCTGTTAATTCCATTTTAAACACTACAACTACTATGGCATTCTGCATATCTATCTCTCATAAGAACATAAATCCCTCCACCAAATTTTAATAGGATCGGTCATAATTGATCCTGACTTGATGCTGAATAAAGTGATCTTTACTTTGTTAAGATAAGGGGTAGGATGCAATTTTTGTATTGTAAATTACAAATTAATTGTTTGTGGTTAGAACAAAACAATTTAAAAATAGCTCTTTATGTATAAAAGTGAACATTTTCTTCTATCTTATATATAGAGAGAGAAAATAGAAGAAAATATTCACTTTTATACATAAAGAGCTATTTTTAAATACCTCAATTGTTCTAACCACAAAGAATTATTTTGTAATAATACAACTAGAGTACTCAAATTTTTTGTCGACAATTTTGCCATCCATATGATTATTTGCTGGAAAAATTTAAGGACTCTATTGCTAGTCAATAGCAATAGGGCAATAGCGGGCGACGTGTCACGCTCACATTAAAAATTAGTATTACAAGTTGCATATCTCAGAAACTACAAGAGTTGGAGTCCTGAAATTTTGTATGGGTAACTTTGACATCCATAAGAATATTATTGGACAAAATGTGCGGAATGTCTGTAGTGGGCGTGGTACCTTCCAAATGAATAAAATATTAAAACAGTATATATGAGAAAATATAACAGATAGAGTTCTCAAATGTTATCGGAACCACTATAGTGCCAGTGTGCAGTAGGAACCTCTCATATGAATTAATTACAAAAGTCGCTTATCTGGGAAACTATTAGAGTTAGAATCTTCAAATTTAACATGAAGAACTTTAACATCCATGTAAACCATAATAAATAATCCTATATGAATTAAATAGATAAATTCGTATATCTGAGAAACTATTAGAGGTAAAATCCTTACATTTTGCAAGAACAACTTTTGTAGGGGAAAATTTTTAATTCAAAAATTATTGCGCGTATTAGATATGTTAATGATTTTTTTCATCAATTTATATTCCAAAACTATTATACATTAATTCATTATCTAAATTTTCGCAAAACAACCTCTATCTTCTTTAATTAATAAGATAAACTGTAAACAAATCAATATCAAAGAAATACAAATATTAAGTATTTTTTTTTTGATATTTTGAAAAAAAACGCGAATATTAAAAATAATAAAGTACGCAATTCATTTAGCTAGGGTCTCATTTTATAAAACGAAATGATAAACGTCCAAAAAAATTTGTATGGAAAAAATTCAAATTTTCAAAAATTTCCCAGTTAATTAGTTAGAAAATGCAAAATTCCTCTTAAGATACATACGACTGCTCATACTCCAATAATCAATTTGCATTACAAGTATTTACGAAATGTCTCGAATAACCCTTTAAAATTCAAAGCAGTAAAAATATTCCTTGCAAAATTGTTCTGCAGATAGCTAAAAACAAGTTTTAATAAACTTATTGTTAAAAAACACAACTTTCAGCGACCGAAAACATAACGCCGAACGGTTTAGGGGTTTAATATTCTGACTTAGTAATTAAAGTAATCATGGACATTTTTCACCCCTAGACCATAAACCTCAATTTGTTACCAAATATAATCCCCCGATTTTTGTTTTTTTGATGCTACCCTTAATTAAAACAATTAAATTTAATTTTACGAACTGAATAAAAAATTTAACTATTTTGTTAATTTTGTAATGTTTTTTTACAGACAAATCAAATGATTCATCGTCATCATGTGATAAAAGAATGAGTTTACAGGGAAATGTTTGCAATGAGAATGACGAAAGTTCTGTGACTCAATCATCAAGTGGTTTAATAGTTACAGGTTCTGGTAGTAATATAAATCTTATAAGCAGTTGTAATGCCCTAAATACAAACACAAACCCGTTAAATTCAAAGTCTTCTTTAGATGGATTTTGTTCGGATGCTTCTAATACAACACCATTAGGTTCAAATACTCCAAATACGTCCTGTAATATACCCTTAAATGCGTCATTTATTATTAATAATTTATCAAATACTAATGGTCCACCACAGGCGGGGGGAGGTGGGGGTGGAACGAATATGATCAGTGGAGGCAGCGGTATAAACAATTGTATGGAATATATGCAGCAACAAAATCACATATTTGTATTTTCCACGCAATTAGCCAACAAAGGAGCTGAAGCTGTATTAGCCGGTCAATTTCCCACAATTATTGCATATCATTGCACTCAACCGGCTACAAAATCATTTTTTGAAGATTTCTTTCTAAAAAATCCCATGAAAATGACGAAATTGCAAAGACAAAATACATTAAATATAATGGGAGGACTTCCACCTGCGACAGGTCCAGGTTCAGGAGGACAACCACCTTGGTTAACTGGTAATTGCAATACCATGGGAAAAATGTCACATAAACAAACATTAAATAAATCAGGTAACTGAAATTAAAAAATAAAAAATAAAAAATGTCTAATATATATCTTTATGTAGAAACTATAACATCTTCGTCAAATAACTCAACTGGAAGTGGTATTTTAAATGAAAACGACATGATGTGTTGGGATCAAACGCGGTCTGTAATGGATAGTCCTGCGGGAGATTCAACAAATTCAATGAAAATTTTAGAGAGTGCTGAAAACTCTAGTAATGCTGCAAAATCGGTTTGCTCTGGCTTGTCTAATGATGATAGTGGTGGCATACCTTCGTTGCAGGGAGTTAAAGTGCCCGATGAAAATCTTACTCCACAGCAGCGTCAGCATCGAGAGGAGCAATTGGCTAAACTAAAGAAAATGAATCAGTTTCTATTTCCCGAAAATGGGGGCAACGACTTTCACCCCCAAGTTCCTGGTAATAATCCGATGATGGGTGGAAAAATGCAGGTTCCTCCCGAGTCATTGGCTAGTGGTATGCCTGGTAACCCAGTCGCTCTGTTAAACATGCAAGGATCAAACATGGGCAATAAACTTAACGCTGCTGCTATGCGAAATATATCAGGAAATTTAATGAATCACTTAAAGTCAGGTACCTCAAACACACAACTTGATAACATGCCTAACTTGGGTGAAGATATTATAATGCCAGGTGATATGATGTCGGGATCTGGTTGTGGTCCAAATGAAATGGGCGTAATACCTTCACCTCTTAAACAAGGTTGTATGCCTAATATAAATAATACTAATGCGTTAGGCGGAAATTCAGGCAGAGGATTAATGAACGCTAGCGGTGGTAATCTTAATATGATGAATAGCAGCGGTCCCATTGGAATACAGCCTGGAAGTTTAATGAACGATCAAAACAACACAATGATGGGGAACAGTTCGGATGTATTATCGCCATTTAATTCTAATCATTGTCCTCCCTCAGGCCAAGAAGGTGGTGGAGGCGGAATGATGGGATCGCATAAAAATATGAATGCACCTACTCCTCATCAATCGGAAATGAACACCTCAGTTGGGATGCCTCAAATGGAATGGTCGAAACTACATCATCACATATATGAGGAACGATTAAAAAACAATCACTCAAATGCAAACAGTATGCCACCGGAAATAGGTGGTGGTCCTTCTGGATGTCAACAAACATTAACGCGATGTAATTCAACCGGTATTGGTGGTGTTGGTAGTATGTCCAATCGAACGAATTCTAATGCAAGCGCAAATAATCGAGGCAACCAAGGACCCCCACCACCCTACCATCCAACTCAACGATCAGCTTCAGTACCCATAGCGACACAATCTCCGAATCCCTCAAGCCCCAACAACCCTACATCAAACATGTCACTGCCTTCACCCCGAGCATCTAATACCATGGGTGGAGCACTGTCATCGACAACATCTCCCAATATGGATGTAACATCAGCTTCTTCAGCGTCAACTGCTAACACAAACTCAACAACAACAACGACAATGGCTGTTGGGGGTACATCGGCTGGCAATGGTTCAACGAACAAAAATGCGTTTTCTCAACAGGGATCGCCAACACCTGGATCTGGAGTGGGGAATTCAAACCGTAATAGATCAAATGTAAATAATTTAAATAGTAATCCCACCACACCCCTCTCACATGTTTCACCCAAAGATATTGAATCAAAGAATATGAATACTGCACCCACACCAGGTAAATAGTTTTTTTTAATTAATACAGTATTTTTAGTATTATGTAATATTAACTTAGTTTATAAGGAAGATTAACTTAATTATTTGAATGATTAATGACGAAGTTGTAATTATTAGGATTTTTTAATATATTCAATATTAGTTTTCTTTTAATTTTGCTATTACTCTTAAACAAAGAAATAGAATTCAAAATTATAAAAATCGATTTATAATTACCTTATGGGCGCCATATTTATTCTAATCCAATTTACACATTCCGGTATTATTAAGTAAACGAGGGTGTGTAGAACCCAGGCCCACTTTATTTCCAAATTCAGAGCCGTGTAGCAACGGATTTCTACTGGTAGTTGTTCCGTTTGACCAAGATATTTTTTCTGAGATCAGCGTTTTAAAGTTTCCTAATTCAATATGATATGAAAATTTATATAATAATTTAACTTTAATCGTTTCATTACGTTGCTGTTACTGATGAAACAAACCGTTCAAAATACTATCGTATTTAAAATATGAGTAAGGTATTTTCTTTAATATTGATTTTTTTTGCTCACTCTCACTCAAGTTTTTTAAATGTCTCCCAGTTTTTTATTAAGCTCTGTGTTTAACAATCTGTAAATTCCTCCAGCAATCACACAGGCCCCTTCATGAACAGTTTGTCGTAAACATTATCGAACCTGTACGGTACTATTTCTTTGTAACTTCTAAAGAATCGAAAAAGATTTAGAATTTACTGGAAGTACTGTAAATTCTTGTTTATTTGATTCCATATTTATTACTTTTGATAGTTATTTGAAATTGTAATTCTTTACTTAACTTACTTTACTTACTTAAGATGAATCAGAAACGTACAGAAACGTCACCATAGTATATTTTAAACATACAGTGTCTCTCATAAGTATTCGAATTTAGGTAAACTATGAAAAGAAACCAAATTTAATAATATATTTTGTGTGCAAAAAAATAAATTAATTTGTTATATTGTTTAGACAGTCCTTAGGTTTGATATCACGCTTTTTAAAACTTGAAAAATTTACATTTACTTAAATTAAATTAGCTTTTTTTAAAAGTTCATAAAATTGCCTCACAAAAGTATACGAATTTTTCCTGTATTTCATATTTGATCATATTATACGAAACACAAATTTTAGAATCGAATGGTTTTTATGCTTTAAATTGTTTTAAGGGGTTACTATCAACCGAAATGATATATTTTTGGCCCATTTGGTCCACAATTTTTAGGGATTTGTACCCCTTTTTTATGTAATTTAATGGTAATTTTTTGCAAATTTGTAGTATATTTTTTTCCAAAAATAAAACCGAAATTTGATATTGGGATTTAATAGGCCCCTTGGATTATCTAAAAATAGTATTTTTTGTTACAAGAATCTGTATTTAAACGATCCAAGATGTATTATTGATTGATGGAACTTAAGTCCATTTTCATAATACAAGGGTCAAACATTTTCGGGGAAAGTTTTCTTATATATATTCTTTTAGATATCAGTTTTTATATACTTTAAGTTTTCAATGTATTGTGGAAGTATACAACACCAAAACATGCCTCGAAGAAACACCATTCAATATGGTAGTTTCATTATTTTTATGTACAAATGACGTTTGGAATTGTATACCGATATAATGTATTGAAAATTTAAAATATATTAGTGCTAATATGTACATGAATGTATACTAGCCAACTTTGTCGGAAAATATCGTACGAAAAGGGACTTAAGATCCATACAATTCTATTAGAAACAGAAGAAAGACACCAAAAATACATCTTGGAACTTTTTAGTACAGATCCTAATAACAATATTTATTATTTTTATATACCTCAAGGGGTGTATTAAGTCCTAATATAAAAGATTGGTTTTATTTCTGAAAAAAAAACAATTTTAAGCAAAAATCGCCAAAATTGTGGAACAAATGGGCCAAAAATATATAATTTCAGTTGATAGTAACCCCTTAACACAATTTTAGGCAAATTTATAATTTTTGTGTGTCGTATAATATGGTCATTATAAAATTCAGGAAAAATTCGAATACTTTTGTGAGGCAATTTTATTTATTTATTTATTTATTTATTTATTTCATCAAAATGTAATATAAAAGCCACAATAGGCCAATTAAAACTATATTACAAAAGCAATATCCTAAATATGACACGTGTGAATATAAAATAATGATATTATATAAAAAGATGGTACAAATTTTTTAAATTTTAAAAAGCGTGATATCAAAGCTAAGGACTGTCTAGTCAATTAAACAAATTAATTTATCAATTTTGCATACATACTTAATACTTATGTTATTAAATTTGGTTACTTTTCACATTATACTTAAATTCGAATACTTATGAGAGACACTGTACATGATCATAAAGGAAACAGAACGAAATGATCTGTTGAAAAAATTTAGGTAAAAAATAGTTATAAATTTCTGAAAATTTAAGCATAATAGGACCTTTCAATTATAAGGATAAGCAAACAAATAGAAAATAGGTAAATATAAGATTTAAATATGTTGTCATATTTAATACTAAAATATGAAAAATATGAAATTAAAGGATACAGGTTTAAATGAACATATTTTTGAATGTAATTGAATGTAATCCATATCTAAATAAAAAAATGATATTAAGGGATAAATATGGACTAAATTGCTGTAGCTATCTGCGACCCTATTAAAATTTTGATATAAATCATAGTTTTAGAAATGAAACAAATATGTAATATATGACAAAATCTTTATTTATGAACAAAACTCAATGAAATTTTCAACGCTTGTTAAATTATTATAAGATTTTTATATTTTGTGAAAGCGCTCGACGAGATCTTGAAAAAACATGCTTGGATATACTACTGATCTCTTATAATATTCGAGTTATAGACATTTAAAAATTTAGTGATACAAAATTTACCATACCTTGGTCCGCCTTTTTTTGAATACCAGGCGTAATTTTGGACCAAAAGGAAAAAAAAATTCCAATAATATAGAAAAAATTTCAGATCAATATCATTTACAGATCCAAAAATATGCGTTTTTTAATTTAAAAATTCAAAAAAATTTAGATTTTTGCCGTTTTTTTGACAAAAATGTGTCTAAACTCATTTATTAATAAAATAAAATTTTCTTTAAGAACATATAACAATTTTATAGTTTTCTAAAAGGTATCTTTTTACAGAACGCTTTGGTGTAAAAAACTTGTAATATTTTTTAAAAATGTTGCCACTGCGTCCTTCCGAATATGACCTATTTTTTATCAAAACTTCAACTTTGGGCGACATGTTCTAAAATCCCAAAGGTGGGATCAGAAAACTGAAAGCAGTTTTGAAAACCTCAATATGTTTTCTATTTACTCCAAAAGTATTTTACCAGCCCTGAAAGAAATGTGGACCCTATGGGCAAAAAAGTAAAAAATCACATTTTTGGGATTTTCATTCCTATTTTTGGGAATTGCGGGATACCCTTTGACCTTTTCAATTTTTTTTTTGAAATGACAAATTAAAAAAGCGTTGAAAATTTCATTGAGTTTTGTTCATAAATAAAGATTTTGTCATATATTACATATTTGTTTCATTTCTAAAACTATGAATTATATCAAAATCTTAATAGGGTCGCAGATAGCTACAACAATTTAGTCCATATTTATCCCTTAATATCATTTTTTAGTTAGATATGGAAATTCTCGACCCTTTACAAAAAATTTCAAGCCAATATCTCAATTACATTCAAAATATGTTCATTTAAACCTGTGTCCTTTAATTTCATCTTTTTCATATTTCAGTATTAAGTATGACAGAATATACATTTGGTGTTGAATAAAATATTTGGACAATTTTTTAAAATTATTCAGTTAATTATTTTATTAAAGACTATAACATTGTACATACAATAAAAAAATATAATTTTTTATGAGCCACTCACAACAACACCTAAATCACCCCACACAAACCACCTCTCCCGCCTACCGAAATATAAAACACCGTTTAATAAAATATCATCAGTTAGTATAATAGCTTTTTTATTTGAACTGTTTATCTTAAACATAATACACGTAATTCTTACAACCTACTTATATAGTTAATTCCTAACACTACTTATTTTTATAAAATAATCTGTCATATCGGTATACATATTCGGAGGTAATATAAGTCCTTTAAATCTTCCTTGTTTTGAGATGATAGAGTTTCATAACAAATCCATCTTTTTCGCATAGTTGAAAGAACATGATCAGAAGATAGAAGTAAACTATTAAAAATATCTTCATTCTGTGATTTCCTGGAGCATTTTCTTGAGCTGAATAGTTGAACATGCTTAAAATCTCGATTCCTCGCTTCCTGGGCTTCTTCTATTAACTCTCCAAGCGGAAGAATATACGATTCAATTATTATTTGACCATGACACAATACTTAGTGTACTGTTGGTGTTAGTTATTTTTGAAGTAATTTCAAAATCACGAAAAAAGCTTCTCGCCGTATTACCGTCATTTGTACTACCGCAACTTGGAAGTGGTTTGTCGATGTTAAATCCCATCTGAACTTTAAATTCTTCTTAGATTCTGCTTTTTTCCGCAGCTCTCAGTTATTTCAATTCTTTATTATTTTTTGTTGATTTAGTAAGATTCTCTGGCACACTTCTATATTTGAGGTCGTATGCTATGTGTAAAAAGTAATCCAAAAATCGTATTCTGGCGTGAAGTGGTGAAATTTCTTCATACATACTTCTGCTTTTGTTTATATTTGAGAATTGCGACTTTTTCTCATTACATATTGAGCATCTCTAGAAGGAAGAAGTTTCTGTTATGGCATTGCTGACCTTTCCATCAATCATTGTTAAGCTTAGCTGATATGATACGTTAATTTTTATGCAAATGGGCTCCAGTGCATTTATTTCATCTTTTAAATATTCCACTAAATTTTTTGTTGTTTTCTTTGACTCCTTTATACATTCAAATCTAATGGGTCCGGAGTTGTATTGATCCATATATCTTCAAATGAATTTCCGATGCTTGACGATAATGGATTAAGGGAATATGAACGAATTCGTAATGGCCCTAATGATGACATAAATACACTTTTGTAGTCTGCTAATGTCCGACTTCCACAAGCTTGTTTGTATTCTGGAAGTGCTGATAAACCGTCACATCCCCACTTACACATTAAGACAACATCACAGTTATGAATTTTCCTTAGTTGGTCTTCTGAAAAGTCTGACACAATTCTTGATGCTGTGTTTTCGAGCAAAGATGATATATCAATACAAGCTTCCACATCATTAACATCAAAAGGTGATGGTAGGATAGTTTGTTTTTTCCTGGATCGCCTTGTATGATGGTAATATATTGTGTCCTTTTTCATGCAGAGCTTTCCTTAATATTTGCTACTTATTTCGACTGAGACCCAGTTCCAACATAAGCGCTATTGCTTCCTCTTCAGTAAAATTTGATTGTGATGTTGGAGTTGGTATACTTTCCACAATTCGCTTAAGTCGTTTTGGTGATGCATTAGGAAGAATAGTTGCAATATGTACGGCATCCGTACGTTGGTTTTCCTTTTTCAGCATTTCGTTAAATGTATCAGCAATTTCCTCATTTGAGATTGAAAAAAGTTTTTGTGTGACCCTCTTTTTTTGACCTTGAACATAAGTCTTCGTATGACTTGCAAGGCGCTCCTGTTGATGTGTTGTAAGTTGAGATTTTCGTAGTAGTTTCCATCCAACTACAAAATTTTAATCGAAATTTCTTTTGATTTCCATCCACAGACTTACTTTTTACATCAAAAAGTTTTAAAAAGTTTTCAATTTTTGATATGCCTGTTTTGTCTAATTTTCTACTATATGTAATTTTTATATAATTTGAAATGTCTTCAATTCTTTCTGGCCCTTTTGAAGATACACTCCATAAAACGGAACACAACTCTTTGTACTTTAATGTAATCTTCATTGTAGATTTATTAAATATGGTTCTTAAAATCTGAGAAGTTTACTTATACACCAATTCTTGTCATTTCAGTAAAAAATTACGAATTGTCTACCTATTAACATTTAGGACTATATTACTATAACCGGTAATTCAGTCATTGATATTTCTTATTAGTGAATGAATTGAAATTATCATCACCTGTATATTTTTACCTACATGATCATAAAGGAAACAGAACGAAATGATCTGTCGAAAAAATTTAGGTAAAAATTAGTTATAAATTTCTGAAAATTTAGCATAATAGGACCTTTCAATTATAAGGATAAGCAAACAAATAGAAAATAGGTAAATATAAGATTTAAATATGTTCTGTCATATTTAATATCAAAATATGAAAAATATGAAATTAAAGGATACAGGTTTAAATGAACATATTTTTGAATGTAATTGAATGTAATCCATATCTAAATAAAAACATGATATTAAGGGATAAATATGGACTAAATTGTTGTAGCTATCTGCGACCCTATTAAAATTTTGATATAAATCATAGTTTTAGAAATGAAACAAATATGTAATATATGACAAAATCCTTATTTATGAGCAAAACTCAATGAAATTTTCAACGCTTGTTAAATTTGAAATGACAAATTTTAAATTGAAATGACAAATTTTTCTGATCCCAGCTTTGGGATTTTAGAACATGTCGCCCAAAGTTGAAGTTTTGATAAAAAATGGGTCATATTCGGAAGGACGCAGTGGCAACATTTTAATAAAATATTACAAGGTTTTTACGCCAAAGCGTTCTGCGTAAAGATACCTTTTAGAAAACTATAAAATTGTTATATGTTCTTAAAGAACATATGTCTTAAACGTCAAGTCAATTTTAGACGTTTAAGACATTTTTTGAAAGGGGGTTTGTATGGAGGCTAGGGTCAAATAAGGGCCGATCCTTACGAAAATCTGCAGTGTAGTTATACTTATATAGAACTTATTTTTGCCAATTTTCAGAGAGATAATAGAATATTTGACGTAATTATGGCATAAAAAGTTCAAATCGGGAGGTACGATTGTATGGGGCTTAGGTGAAATAATGGACCGATTTCAACCATTTTCAATAGGCTTCGTCCCTGTGCCAAAAAACATGCTTGGTCCAAATTTCATCAAATTATCTTGAAAATTGCGGCCTGTACCTTGCGCACAAGGTTTACATGGACAGCCAGCCAGGCAGACGGACATGTCTTAATCGACTCAAAAAATGATTCTTAATCGATCGTTATACTTTAAGGTGGGTATTGGACCAATATTTTTGTATGTTACAAATATCAGCACGCCAAATTTTATCCCGATCGGATCAGCCGTTTAGAAATGCCAGATTCATTTCCAAAAAAATTCAATTTTGCCCCACTGTGAGGCGCCGGGGCAAAATATAAATATTCAACCTTATAAAATTTTTATAATTTTGTGTAAAGTAAAAGTTTAAATGTTTAAGATGTATTTGTTTGTTGGGTTATATTAGGTGGTTTAATGTCTAAATGTAGGGTGTCCGTGTAGAAATGTCAGTGTTTAAACATTATAGACAATTAGTTATAATATGTATGTTGTAAGTAAAACTGTTAAGATGTGTTGTTTCTAACAAAGGAAAAATATCAAGGTAGTGTCATTCTCTCTTTTAGACGCCATATTAAACTTCTGACGTTTGCTGGTATTTTAATAAATCGAGCTACCACATTCATTTAAACAAGTAAGAGTGCTATATTCAGTGTATTTTAAACATCTTTTATAAATTTTAAATGTTTTCCCTACTACATTATTATTACATCAAAAGCTAAACAAAAAGAACAACAACAACGCTAAACGAAATAAAACACAAAATACACAAGGCATCTAAACCAACAGACATAACGAAAAACACAGAAAATCAAAATCAAAAATAACAACGCAATGACGCCAACAGCATCCAAACCAAGGGTGCCCAAGCCCAATGCGCTTGGTATTCTTTTGTTTTTGTAAATGCGCTTAGCTGTAGACAGTGTGTTTTCTATACACTTATATGGGCTTAACACTAGCAATACGTTGTTGTTGTTCTTAACAGTATACAAGCAAGAGTAAAACAACAACACTATATATATATAATATATATATATATATATATATATATATATATATATATAATATATATATATATATATATATAATTATATATATATATATATATATATATATATATATATATATATATATATATATATATAAATAATAAGTAGGCCTAGAGTTATGAAGTACCGACAGCTTGGCTCTCAAACAAAACGATCTAACAATATTAGCCTTCAGAGAGTCAAATAAATTGCAGTTAAAATCTCCCACAATAATAAAATCAGTGTATCTCAAAAGCAAATCATAATGTTTTTCTTCAAACGAAGCTATATCACCATTAGGTAAATAGACAACACCAACAAGGATCTTTCTGCCACAGTTAATCAACTGAACGAATAGTGTCTCACATACACCTAACTCCGATACCTTAAAAACAACTCTATATTGCAAGGCATCAGAGATGTAAAGTCCAACACCACCACCGCGCGCACACAATCTATCATTTCTTATCAAAGAATAGCTAGGAATCTTCAGCGATGAACTGGGCACATATGGCTTCAACCATGTTTCAGAAACAGCCATCAGATCAAAGTTTCCACTCACAATGCTTTTAAATTCATCAAATTTTGCCGATCTAGAAGACGGCTTAATACTTTGCCAATTGATATGACCAATTTTCAAGTGATCTGAATAACTTGGATGGAAAGACTTCAAAGATGAACTACCACTTATAATAGGACCGATGCTATCATTAACCGACATCATAATGACGGAGGAAGGTGGGGAACCAAAAGTAAAACATAAATCTAATTAAAAAATACATCAATTTAAATATCAAAAATCAACCATTTTATAAACTCAGCCATCAAAAGAAAAGATTGTAAATAATGTACAAAATAAAAAAGAAAATTTAAAAATAAGAAACTCACAATTAAAAAGTTTTAAAACAAATAGAGATAATATCCTAAAACGGAATTTGAATTCTAAATTATAATACAAATGTTATTAAAATAATTTAACTGTGAACACCAATCACATCACTGTGAACCACCAATCACATCACTCACTTTCAACGATCTTGTTTTAAAATAATCCTTCATAAGTTTGTCACGCACCGACACACAATTGAACCTCACAAGGATTAGCTTTTTGTTATTCATGTAGCAGACATGATTAATATCACGATCAGAAATATTAATGTCATAAAAGGAGCACAACGATGTTATGGCAGAAGCAAGATTATCCAACCCAGATGGCATTCCACTTAAAACAATATCTCCCCGATACAGCCTACGATGGAGAACATGATTTTCTGATTCCAGGGATTTAATTTTTGTACTTGTCGAAAAGTCAATATTATTTATCAATTTATTACAAGCAATAATGTCTTCTTTCATTAGCTTATTGGAAGACAACATTTCATTTCTAATGAAATTATCCAAACTGGTCTTTATAGCACGGACTTCATCCCGAAGCGAACCATCGTCGTTAGAACCATTAACGCAAGTAGCACACGTAAATGCAAACGAAGTTGGTTTATCTTTAAAGAGGGCTAGATGTTTCTCTGCAATATTGGCACAATGGAGATGAAGCCACAACTTGCATACGTTGCACAAGATGCTGCCCTCAGTTTTTCTAATAGAATCATTGCAGCTTCCACACTTAACTGTTTGAGTGACCGGCATAATCAATCAAACAGCAACAAATCAAAAAGAAGAAAATGGCTCAATGCACTTCAGTATGTATACACAAAGCAATACAACAACAGCCACAAACAGCAACAACAGCAGCAACAGACCAATTTAGATGGCACAGCAATAAGTGTTTTGTATTTAAATGGAATTTATTATTTTCCAATTTTTTATCAATTAATGCAATGACAAAATAACAAATTGTCGCAAAATAATAATTAAAAGTTCTTTTTTATTTGTAAAATGTAAAAAGTAATAGACAGCTGACAGATGCACACGTTCTATTCAGGCATGGCGTTGCCAGATCAGACTTTTTTAAAAAAAGTTAAATCAATTGATGTAAATGTAATTTTTCCAAATTTTAAAGAGTGTGATATAACACCTTAGGACTTTCTAGACAATATAACAAATTTAATTATTCATTTCACACACAAAAATATTATTAAATGATGTTTCTTTTCAAAGTACAACCAAATTCGAATACTTACTGTAAGACACTTTATTAGTTTTATAAGTTTTAAATTTATTTCCGACTACATTAATATTACACTAAAAGCAAAACCAAATGAAGAAGAACGCTAAACGAAATAAAAATCAAAATACACAAGACAATTAAAACAGCAGACATCTAAACATACATAACGAAAAACACAGAAAAACAAAATAAACAACGCAATAAAACCAACCTACATCCAAATATACGAACAGAGTTCACTAAAACAAAACAAAATACACAACTAAATGACGCCAACAGCATCCAAACATACAAAACGATATACACAGCTGAAAAACCAAATCTACACATACGTGAACATATTTTTCTAATATACAGTGTTGTTGTTGCTTATTTAACAAAGCATGAAAAAAATATGAAATTTTTTGATGAAATTTTCAGAGGTTGTCTCGGATTTTAGCTCATATATCCGTTATATATCGACCGATTTTGCTGATTTTAAATAGCGATCTTCTCGAAAGCAATCTTATTAAAAACAACAACAAAAAATCATTGCAAAAATGAAAACATTAACATGTTTTTCCACTCTATTCTCTATTTTAGGTTTATTAAAAAATTTTAGACAAAATTCAAGAAAATTGTATTTATAAACGTCAAATAGCATAAAATGTCATCAATAAACCCATTGACAAATATAAGAATTTCATTGTAGGCACGTCCCTTCTTTAAGCCAAATAAAGTTCAAGTTCAAGCTTTTTTCGTTAATTTTTTTTAGTAAAATCTGGAAAGAAAAATTTTAACGGATATTTCATTCTAATTGTAAGTAACACTAACACATAAAATGTCAGTAAAATTGTATAGTGCTGCCAAATCAAACAAAAAATAGCACATTTGTTAATGTAAGTTTATTGCTTGTTTATGAATATCACAATTTTATTAATATTTTCAAACAATTTTGTACATTAAAACCAAAATAAGAATTTTTTTATGAATACAATCGAATGAAATGTAGGTGTCTTAAAGCCTGGTTTAATAATTTTCCTTGGAACTAATATTTCTAGTGTGAGATTTCTTAATAATAACAAAGACTCTTGTTAAAACAAGCATGTTGGTAAATATCGCTTTTATTGTTTCATATGTTCTGGACAACAATGTATCGCTGTCACCATATTAGGTCCTAAACATTCTTTAAATTTGTTCTTGGGATATTCCCTCGTATTAAATTCTATAATTTGTGTAATTGGTCCTGTTTAAAATGATTTGTTGTTTAAATTTGGAAGTTTCCTCAATAGTGAATGTAAAGACCGTCAGTAATATTATTAAAGACCTGTCTGGAAAGTGCGTCTGCTACAACATTTGTCACACCTGGCTTATAAACAAATTTCGGGGAATATTCTTCTATAAAAGACATCTACCTGCAAATGTTAATGGCTGATGGTCAGTATCCATCGCGAAATTTGTCTTTGTTAATTATTTTTACTAAATTCAGGCTGCGTTAGTGCGTCTAATTCACAAATTTTTTATTTTGTAGATTCGATTTATGCCTCTAAATTGATTCCACTGATGTCTTCTTGGACATATATTTTAATATTTTTCCATTGTCTCCTGTAAGATATTTTTTATTTTTTTTTTTAATTTTGGCATATACATTTGTAAGTTCTCTATAGTACCCAGTTATACCAAGAAATCCTCTCAACTCTTTATTTTTATACCATTCACTTTCGTGAGAAGGGTATATATAAGTTTGTCATTCCGTTTGTAATTTCTATAATATAATTTTCCGACCCTATAAAGTATATATATTCTTGATCCTTATAGATA
>NC_060949.1:9336034-9337306 GCF_022045245.1 Lucilia cuprina
TTAAAGAGTCAACTTCAACTTTTTCTAATAAATACTTAAAACTTAAAACCACCATCTTTTCATTTTTTCCGCCATATTGTTAAAGGTTATATTAAATTATCAACAAATATTCATCTGAGACCCAACAAGGTTTATATATTTTGGGTCCCTATGAAATTCTGAGTCGATTTAGCTATGTCCGTCTGTCAGATTCACCGAAAATATTCACTATTGTCCTATTGTCAGTTCAAAACCTAAAAAGTTAAGAGTAAATATTTCGGAGTACCCCAAAAACAATTAAGTTTTTTTCTTAATTCTTAAGTGCGTTTCTCATAAACTACAAAAGATAATTCGATGAAATTTGTGACACATAATTTTTTTTGGTGAAAATCATAATAAGTGATTCACAATTTCCTATAATATATACCCGGAAATGAGTTTATCGTTAATAACTCCTTCAGATATATCCGTATCAACAAAAAATGTTGTATATATGTATATAATATGAATAGAAATCATACTACTGACGAAGACCTCAATCGGTTCACTATTGGTCATAGCTCCCATATAAGGCCCACTTCCAAAAATTACTTAAAAGCTCATATTTCATTGAATTATTAAGCTATCGGAAGAAAATTCGACTTCAATATGTGTGGTGTACATATAAACCATTCTACAAAACTTTTTCGAGATCGGTCTTTAATTGGTCATAGCTCCCATATAAGGCCAACTTCCAAAAATTACTTAAAAGCTCATATTTTATTGAATTATAAAGCTATCGGGATAAAATTAAACATGAATATGTTTCGTATACATGTAAACCATTCTACCAATTTTTATATATGTACACTTGTTTTTAGTTTTTAGATTTTGCATATGCCGACAAAACTTAATTCCTGTTAAATAATATGAATTGGCCATATATTATTTAAAAGGAATGGAGTATTTGAGACAAGGTTCTTTGACTATATTAGATATGTATAATATATGATATAATAGTTAAGACTAAAAATTTTAAAAAATATACAAAATATTTAAATATGGAAGTCAAAAGACTTAAAGATTCTAATATAAAAAACTTCTTTGAAAATTTATTTATGTAGGAGGCAGAGTTTTGGGTTATATTGTTGCTCATAGAATAATTAAAACTGATCCAGTAACAAGTAAGAGTGCTATATTCGGCTAGGCCGAATCTTATATACCCTTCACCATAGTGTATTTTAAACATAATTGATCTTACAGTCTAGTTAATAAAAACATTAAAAAAATTTGAGTCGATTTAAGCCGAATGTT
>NC_060949.1:9337406-9366646 GCF_022045245.1 Lucilia cuprina
AACTAATATAAAAGTGCGCTTTAATAAATAAGATAAATGACAAGATAAAACAACGAACAACAAGAGTTGCCAGATCTTTAATTTTTATAAGATTACATATTATAACAATATTTCTTGGTGTTACACACGTAATGACAAACTTATATACCCTCTATCACCACTAATGGTGGTGGAGGATATTAAAAATAGCATGATTTGTTAAAGTGTCATTTGCATCATCTAATATTTTATTGCGTAAAATAGTCAATACTACGACTATCCCTAACATAAAGACTCATTGCTTTTTTTTGGCAGCATATGGAATACAAAAAAAACATGAATTGATATAATTCTTATTTGGTTTATAACATTTAATGTATAAGTGTTGCAGTTTTCACAATACAAAATAGTACCTTCTAGAATGTGAAATAAAATTTGTATAAGTATATAAGTACTTATTTTTACAAAATTTTAAAGTACTTTTACATAAAAATGAGAGTAAATCGACAATATTCGATGTAAACGTGATTGTATAAACCAAAACGGTAAAAAAAATTTGAAAAAGGGTCAGCTTATTTGATGAGTGATCATGATGTCAGGGGAGCATTCCTTTTATGGCATACGGTTTGATGGTGGGTATATAAGATTCGAATATAACAATCTCACTTGTTTTTTTGTGTGGATTCTGTTCGAATATTTGGATGTCTGTTGGTTTCATAGTTTTTCATTTCATTTGTTTTTTTTTCGTATATTTGGATGTAGGTTGGTTTCATTGCCTCGTATATTTTGTTTTTTGTGCCTTTTATTTCGTTTAGCGTAGTTGATTCTTTTCTTTTGCACATGATATATTCTGAAAAATTAAATTATTATAAATTTTATATAATTAATATTTTTTATTACAATATTCGACTGTGGCGAATATAACACTCTTAGTTGTTTACTGTTCATCCATTTTATTTGTATTTTTTTTTTGCCATTGACCGTTATCTAGTGCCATTGACCGTAATCTAGTGCAAACGTACAGAATTTTGAGTCCTCTAAAGTGAAAAATAAAGTAATAATATAAAATAACAACAATTGTCCTGTGAAAAATTTAAAAAATAAAAATTAATAAATAAGCAAAAACAATTTACATTTACAAAATTCTTTTGAATTAACAAACTATTGAATATGATGACGGTTCTGATAGCTTAACTATGCAATTAAATTTAAATATTGCAATATGGAATGCTAACGGTCTTTCCAACCATACACATGAAGTAGAATTATTTCTTAAATTACACTATATAGATATTATGCTATTGTCGGGGAGACATTATACCAGTAAATCCTTTTTTAAAATAAGAGGACATGAACTAATTTCATCAAATCATCCGTATGACAGAACACATGCTGGGGGTGCAATATTAATAACTTCAATAAAATTCGAAATGTTACACGAAGTAGGATAATCATATCTTCAAGATGCATGTATAAAGGTCAAATATGATCTAAATGACATTTCATTTTGTGTTATATATTTTCCACTCAGATTTTCTGTTAAATGTCAACAATTTAGAAACATTTTTAAATGCTTAGGATCAAGATTTTTCGTCGATGGAGATTTTAATGCAGATCCAGACTGGTTAACCCTAAGGAAAGTGAACTTTATAAACACTTAATTAATAATAACTATTCCGTGTTGTCTACGGAAAATCCTACTTATTGACCTACAGATTCCAGAAAAATACCTGATCTTTGGACTTTGCAGTTTACTCTGGCATTTCTAGTCAATTGTTACACATCGAAGATATTGATAAACTTAGTTCTGATCACACACCCCTTTTAGCCAGTTTCAATACTTTCCTACAATCACATATGGTTAAGCACACAAATATTAAAAACAAACTACAATCAAATTACATTAACGCCAAAAAGAAGAAGAGACGAAAATATGGCAAACAGTAGAAATCCCCATCAAAAACAACTTTTAAATAAAGATGCTAAAGATCTTAAAATTTCACTCTTTAAATTGAAAAACGACCAAATTTGTAACTTTCTCCAAAACCTCAATACCAGCAAACGAAAGTCAATGAGTTATTATAGTGGAAAGCAACGAAATATATAAAACGACGTAAGGCAAGGAATGAACCTATAAAAGATAACAATAATGTTTAGTTTAAAACTGACTGAGTTACTTTCCCTTGCAATGGAAATGTGCTGGGATTGTTATGATTAATAAACCCAATAACCCAGATAACAATGTTACATCTTACAGACCAATAAGTTTACTAGTACTATTCGCCAAAATATTTGAAAGAATATATCTGAAAAGATTTATTTGCTGCTCTGCAGTTTGCAGAATTATCGGTATCTCATCTATCATCGGTTCTTCAATGGATTTCATGTACCTCCGTAGCCTTGTTTCTAATTCATTTTCATTCTAACGCTTTTTTCACGACCAGTGAACCTGATCGGGGTCGAAGGATCAAATATAAAATGTAATTTTATAGTTATATTGAAATAATTGATATTGAAATATTAGAGATAAAAATAATTTTAACAAAAACAAGTAAGAGTGCTATATTCGGCTGTGCCGAATCTTATATACCCTTCACCATAGTGTATTTTAAAGATCTTTTATAAATTTTAAATTTTTCCCGACTACATTATTATTACATCAAAAGCTAAACAAAAAGAACAACAACAATGCTAAACGAAATAAAACACAAAATACACAAGGCATCTAAACCAACAGACATCTAAACATACATAACGAAAAACACAGAAAAACAAAAGTAACAACGCAATGACGCCAACAGCATCCTAGCCCTATGCGCTTGGTACTCTTTTAGCTATAGACAGTGTGTTTTCTATACACTTATATGCGCTTAATACTAGCAATACGTTGTTGTTGCTCTTAACAGTATACAAGCAAGAGTAAAACAACAACACTTTCGTATTCATTGCTGGTAAGCATTGACGAGACGTAGATTTTGTTTTTGTTTATCGTAAAAAAATTGTTTAAAAAAAAGCACTTGGAAAAAATTTGTGTTAGTTTTAAATTTCAAACTTACATTATTCGCATAAAAATTATTGTACAATAACTCACAATCTACTCTCATATAATTGAAAGCGTTTTAAATACTTTTTTCTATTCATTAAAAAATATATTTGCAAAACAAAAGGGAAAATTATTTTATTTTAACAAAAAATGCAAATCATATTTTTTTGCTGTGTATTTTAGTAGAAAATACACAGCTGAATAAAATACATCTACACACACACGTGTACATCTTTTTCTATATACGGTGTTGTTGTTGCTTTTATAACAATTTTTTTATGAAATTTTCAGAGGTTGTCTCGGATTTTTGCACATATCTCCGTTATTTACCGACCGATTTTGCTGATTTTAAATAGCGATCTTCTCGAAAGCATGTCTAATAGAATTATTGAAGATTCGGATCTCGCCGATATCTGGGGTCCTCTAAAAACTGATTTCAACAGACAGACAGACGGACATGGATTAATCGACTCCGCTATCTATAAGGATCCAGAATATATATACTTTATAGGGTCGGAAAATTATATTATGGAAATTACAAACGGAATGACAAACTTATATATGTATACCCTTCTCACGAAGGTGAAGGGTATAATTAATATGTACTAAAAAAGTACATATGTATGAAAAATTTAGAATTATTAAATTATTATTAAAATCTGTATTAATCCTCCAACTTTTAACTGGGTACACAATTGTAAGAGTTATATTTTGGAACGCATTAATCCTTCAACGAAATAAACAGAAATAATATTATAATTAATATTGAATATACATACTTTTGTATTTATTGAAATTACCTGTTATACTTTAGGAAGCAATAAAATTAGGATTCTCTTATGCTCAATACATTTCCCACCAAAGTTTCTTTCAGATCCTGTTTTACATTTTCTGCAAATAATCGAAATTTTAATGGAACCGCGTAGCAGATCCCTTTTTATATTTTAATTCGGATAGAAGTATTTAAATAGGGAGTACAATATTAGCTACTGTTTTCTAAAAAAATTTAAACAATTAAAAATTATTTAATTTATTGTTTTGGGTCAATTTATGAAAGTTTTTTAAGCATTAAAATAACTTGGAATTAAACCATCTATAATGATCTAAAATTATTAAGTCATGGATTATTTTTAAAATTATTTACAGTGACTAACAATAAAAACTCCTTGACGACCCTTAACAGAATATTGTTTTTGACTTTAAGAGCGGGTTTTTAAGTTGGCAATCAAATGCCAATTAATAACCAGATTAGTTAATCTGAAAATTAATTGATTCTTATATTAATCCCATTCGATGTTTTTGAGTACAGGATTAAACTTTGCAGTGTAGCCATACAAAACAACAGAAAACGTCACTGTTTGTTATTAAAACAATGGATATTTCATAAAAAAGAAGAAGACAATTGTAAATGTAATATGAACATCAATGAAAACTTAAATTTAATGCAAAACAATATATTGTAAAGTCCCCATGATATATACATTTTAATGCTTATTTTAATAAAATATTTATTAATTTTTTTGGCATCAGCTGTTTACACTTTTGCATTACTTGCACATGTTTAAACCACCTCCATTGGGCGCTTAAACCAGCAAACAAAATTAGCCCTAATACTGCAATACTATTTTTTGTTTGATCTCTTCTAATTAAGGAGTTATTAACGTTCAAAAACTTTATACTCAAGTTCAGTATCTTGGAAAGGACATGCTTAATTTTAATAGAAAAACCTGGTTTTAATAGCTAAAAAGTACCTATAATTAGAATAATTAAATACAACGCTATATGAAAATTAATAAAATTGTACTTTTAAAGTATCTGATTATAATATTAAATATCGTATATGGGCAATTTCATGTCAAGTGACCAGGCAAAAAATAATTTATGTTTTAAACATTATATTAATTTGAATATAATGATTCCAGGTAGCGTTTAAATACTTTAAGTAAAAATTTTAATGTATTTTGTAAAGTTTTAGCTCAAAGTGATCATACGTAATCTAGAAACAAGACCTTAACGTACAAATAGTCTAAAAAATATTGAAAAGTAAAATTTAACTCAAATAAATCTTAATAGGTTAAATGATTATACTCCTAAACCAATTAAGAGAGAGACAAAACTTATTATAAAAACATTTTTAATTAAACATATTAGACTTGGTTTAAAAATCATGGAAATGGAATCCATTTAGAGTTTGTTAACTTATTCCTTAAATAGTACTTTAATGTAAAATATGACCACTTACTTTTTAATTTTATTTATACAATCCTTGAAGGTAATTACTTTTTGGTGTATATATAATAAATTTCACCAATTAACAAAACCTTTAACAGTTGTTTTTGAACACTACACTGTCATATTGTTTTTTACTAATTAAGATTCACAATATATTAATTACACTATTTTTCTTTGAATATTAAATTCAATAACTAATTCAAGTTTTACAATGAATAAACAAAACACCACTGAACTTAGAAAAAATTTTGAATTATTTATTTATAGAAATCAAAGTATTTTGTTTTTGTAAAATGTGTGCTCTCGTCTGACAATCGTCCAGATGTGACTACAATGTACACTTCCAGATTAATAAAATGCAACATTAATGTGTACACTCCTTAAACTGTCTTACAGAAGTGACATAAATATACAAACAAAAAATATACAAATTTGGAAACAATGTATTTTGTTATTGTAAAATGTGTTTTCTCACCTAACTATCATTCAGATGTCACTAAAACGTATACTTCCAGATGAAAAAAAAAATAAACAGTCATGTTTTTTGTTCAAGCAAAATGGATATATTCTTCTAACTATCATCCGAAAGTAACTTAAAAGTACATTTCTGGAAGACATAAATTCGCTATCAATATATTTAGTTTTTGTAAAATGTGCCTTCTCATCTGACAATGTCCAGAAGTCTATCTAACGTGGCGTCTGGCGTGATGAGCAACAGTTTTGTCATCTAAATGTTTGAAGGGTTTAGTCTTATCAGTTTCTATCTTAAGGCCCAACTATAATGTACAAAAGCTAGCTTAAGGAAATGTCAAAACCGAACGAAAAGTCTCCCAACGATGATCTTTGTTTAAGCAAATAAAATTTGACGAAACTCTCTTAGTACATTCCTGCCAGCAAATTTGAGTTTAATTTTGGATACACAAACTAAATAATCACTATAAAGGCTCAATTTTATGTTTTTCAGTGCTAAGTTAAAAAATTACAAAAACAATATACAGTGTCTCTCATAAGTATTCGAATTTAGGTATAATATGAAAAGAAACCAATTTTAATAACATATTTTGTATGCAAAATTAATAAATAAATTTATTAAATTCACTAGACAGTCCTTAGCTTTGATATTTCGCTTTTTAAAATTTTAAAAATTCACATTTACTTAAATTAATTTAGCTTTATTTAAAAAAGTATACGAATTTTTTCTGTATTTCATATTTGACTACATTATACGAAACACAAAAATTAGAATCGAATGTTTTTTTTTTTTTTGCTAAAAATTGTTTTAAGGGGTAACTATCAACCGATTCGATGTAATTTTGGATCATTTGGTCTACAATTTTGGAGTATTTGTACCATCTTTTTATGGAATATCATTAAAATGGCGGTTTTTGGCAATATTTGTATTTTTTTCTACTTTTTCTCAGAGATAAAACCAAAATTTGTTATTGGGATTAATATACCCCTTGGGTATAAAAATAATATTTTTTATTACAATAATCTGTATTTAAACGTTCCAAGATATATTATTGGAATCATTCTTCTATCGCTAATTCAATTTACTGGAACTCAAGTCCATTTTTATAATACTAGGGTAAAAATTTTTTGGGAAACTTGTCTTCTATATATTGTTTTAGATATCATCTGTTATACATTTTAAGTTTTCAATATATTGTGGAAGTTTATAACTCCAAAGCATGCCTGGAAGAAACGCCATTCAATATAGTGGAATCATTCTTTTTATAACCAATGGCCTCTAGGCTGAATGTCACCATATCATTATGGTCTAACTCAAAAATATTGATATCTGTTTAAATATTATCTACTATGATCAAAATAAGCCCAAAATTTTTTACATACAGTTTTGTTGTAATGGGCAACATAATCGTGAATGTTATGAGTAATAAAAACTAAAATAAAAATATAATGACGTTTGGTTAAGGCATGTTTTGGAGTTGTACACCGCTACGATGTCTTGAAAATTTAAAATATTTTAATGCTAATATCTACAATTATATATACTAGCCAACTTTGTCGGAAAATATCGATCCTAGTGGTACGAAAAGGGAGTTAAGATCCAGATAATTCAATTAGAAACAGAAGAACGATACCAAAAATATATCACGGAATGTTTAAAAACAAATCCTTAAAACAAAGATTATTATTTTTAGATACCTGAAGGAATCTATTAAATTCCAATATTAAATTTTGGTTTTATCTCTGGAAAAAAATGGCAAATATGGTCAAAAATCGTAATTTGTGATATTATATGAAAATATGGCACAAATACTCCAAAATTGTGGACCAAATAGTCCAAAAATATATCCATTCGGTTGATAGTTACCCCTTAAAACATTTTTAGCAAAAAAACATTCGATTCTAATTTTTATGTTTCGTATAATATAGTCAAATATGAAATACAGAAAAAATTCGTATACTTTTGTGAGGTAATTTTATGGACATTTTTTAAATAAAGCTAAATTAATTTAAGTAAATGTGAATGTTTAAAGTTTAAAAAAGCGTGATATCAAAGCTAAGGACTGTCTAGAGAATTTAACAAATTAATTTATTAATTTTGCATACAAAATATGTTATTAAATTTAGTTTCTTTTTATATTATACCTAAATTCGAATAATTTTGTTAAATTTTAGTACATTTTAATATACCAAAAGGAAAATAAAATGATAATAAGTAGATACAATAAAAGTTTCAAAAACGAACACTTTTTAATGCACTAAGAAGATAGTTTAATGCAGAATCATTCTTGCTCTCAAAATTCAGAAGGAAAAGTGTTTGCACATTTTAGTAAATATATTTATTTTATTGTGGTCAGTTGTGTGATACATTGTGAAATTTAGATTTTGTAATAAATTGTGTTAATTTAAAATTTAATATATCAAAAACATAGTTATATATAATAAGGATCAGTGAGAGATTAGTGAGTGTAGAACAATATAAAAAAGGAGAAATAAAACAAATTTATTACAAAGTCGCTTATATAACATAAGAGTATAAAATCATAACACTTTCCATTTCGTTTGTCAGATAAGTTTTATATGTATTCGCAAAGTTACTTAAGCTTAAGCTAGTGTATGAATGTTATAGTTAGGCCGTTAGCATGGGGTAATAACTGCATCAGTGACATAAATATATTTCATGCCTCATTACTAACTCTAAGATATGTTTTGTGTTTATGCGTAAAATAAAAAAACTAAGCGATAAATATTTATTTGTATCTCGGCCAAGACATGGTTCATCAAGACCCTCAAAGCCATTGGCGGAAAGATATTAAGTTCTGGAGGTTCAGAAAACGAAACTCTAAATAAAATCTTGACAAAAATAATTGACTGTGTTTTTGATTTGCTACACCTTTGCAAACAAAACTAAATTAGAAATAACTAATCATTATTTTTGATTGCTTCTTCTCAGTTTCATACATAAAATGGTTTTAATTGCCGTTTTATAATTATTTAAAATTTGCTTTATACATTTTATGGTTGTTTTATATACAAACCGAATTCTATATAGGTTAACAAATTTTGCTATTTTATCGATTTAAAATTTTTTCATTGTTTTATTTTTACAACAGATCATAAATCCACCAGACCAAATTCCCAGAGGTCAAGAAGTCCATTAATAAATGATATTCCCAATAACTCTGCTATGGAACCGAGGTTTCCCAGCCCTGGCTTAAACTTCACACCTGGTGGCACGTCAGGTGCTAACTCCCAGAATATACCCAACAGTTTTAAAAATCAAAATTCAAGCTTAGAGGTAATTATACTTTTTTGAAAACAATATATTTAAGAAGCAATATTATAAAGGTATCCACACATCTCTCTCCCGATGTGTGAGTTAAAATTTTATATAACTATCACTTATAGGTAAAGTTTGTTTGGTATTGAAAATAGTCAATATCTTTGCACGTTTTCGCGTAGCTCTTAAACAAGTGGTCACCCGAAAAACAGTTTTAGCCATATAGTAGTAAAGACCTAACTGGTGAGAATGTATTAGTAGAAGCACACACAGCACACAAATGCGTTTAGTTCTCACAAGTTTGTTTCATTCTCTCAGAGCTCGTCTGTGTGAAGAGAATAATTTTTTTTTGAAAACCGCTTTAGTTTCGCCAATATGTACTACTATATGGTTTTAGCAGTCATAACTGGTTTAAAAATACCATTCATAATTGACTCTATGATCCCCTAAGATCTCTTTAGAAAATGAATCACTTTCTGAGTCGATTTAATTATGTCCGTCGATCTGTATGTGTGTACATGTAAAGTTTGTGCGCAATTTTCAAGATAATTTGATGAAATTTGGCATAAAGCCTAAGTCCCCATACAAACTCCCCTTCAGAAAATGACTTGAAGGTCAAAATTTACTTATAAGCACTAATAACTCGATAAAATCGTTAAGTAGACGTAAATTTCTTTATCAAAATTTATAAGGATAGACCCATATGAAATTCTATTTTTGGCCAAAACTTGTGTGCCTTTGTAAAATATAACTTTTATGTATTGTTCTAAAATGCATTAAAAATGTTTATATTACAGAAATATTTTGGTAGGAATTTTAATGGATTATGTCACGCTTAAAAACAATTCTCTAATTAATTATTTTCCCATTTAAACTTGGTATAATTAAAATATCAGATAAAGTAATCATACTACTCTTATCAGTTTATACATAAATAACATTTTACTTATTAAAACATTCATCATTTAACATTGATGTTTATTACTTTGTAAATTATATTAACAGCCTTTACAATAACAGCGTTAATCAGGCTTCAATATTGTTCTTAACATATTTTTGTCGGGAACAAATAAAATACTTTTTTATTGGCGTTATCATCCCATTCAATTTCTTCTTTTGGTCATCAAAATTCCAATAACAAAAATGAATAGTAATTAATTGTTAATTTTCCATGGCCTCCGGTAGGTTAGTGGTTAGTGTTCTAGTCTGGTAGACCGGAGGTGGTGGGTTCGATTCCCACCCGTGGCACTGGTTAAGGAGCGCAAAACAGGCCTAGGTGTATTTCTTCAAATTTGATGTGTATACATCTTCCTTTCAAACTAACTAACTAAACTAACTAATTTTCATAAAAATTCCTACAATAAGCCATCAATAACTTTATTAGATATTTATGAATATGGGGTTTATTGTTTATAGTTTTTACATTTATATTTATAAATCTAAATTAATATTTGGTTTATATACTAATTAAACTATTTTAGCTTAATTAGCCATATATGGACTTATTGGCTCGTTTATGTAAATGAAGAATTAAAAAAAATATGCCACATTCGATCAAATCCGGAACGTTGCATTCCGAAACATTAACATAGGGCTCTTTTACTGTTCTGCAACACAAGATAGCTCCTTAAATTTATAAAAATTATTTTGTCAATTTTTATTTGACTATTTCGTTGCACGTATTTATTGGGAATGAAAACAAAAAAACTTTATAATACTTTACATTTAGTATGGTTTGCTAATAGTTTACCAAGTTTCTTTTGAAATAATAGATTTAAATATAGGAACATGTATCTTCATACCGAAACTATTAGATTTTTAGTGTTAATTTTTATTTGCAAAGTAATATTTTTACGTTATGATTAAAAATTTAATATGTATCTTTTCATTGCATTCTTATTATCCTTTTTAGCAGCGCCAAAACCTGCAACAAATGCCGCCACAATTTTGTCGACGTAACGATAATATGCCTTTAAATCCTAATAGTAATCGAAGTAATCAAACTAAAATGTCAAATTCGTTTGATCCCATATCATCTTTGGCACAAATGTCACAGCAACTAACGGGAGGCGGTGTTGGTCTCAATTCTGGAGGAGTGGGAAATTCACCGAATAATATGTCCAGCTTAATGGGTGGTCCCGGTGGTGTTAACGATATAAATATGAATGGCCTAATGGGCGGGCCAATGATGGGTGGTCCAGTTGATCCAAACATGGACCATTGTAATCAAAATCCCAATGGTGGTGGTGGGAATATGGGCATGTCCGGCCTTGGAGGTGGACCTGGATCCGTACCTGGGCCTTTTGGTCCAGGTAATTGCAATATGATGGGTGGCAATCCCGGACCGATTTGTCAGCGATTGCTAAACCCAAAAATGTGTGTGTCGGGAGGTTTTAATCCAAATCAAGTTGGAGGTATGGGTATGAGGGATGTGCCTTCAGGCTTCCCAGGCATGATGCCTTCGCATCGAATGATGAATCACCGTATGTCAGCAAATTTTGGCAACTTTAATGTTTCTCCTAACATACAGGTTAAAGCAAGTACCCCCAATACCATACAGTATATGCCTGTAAGGCCCCAAAACAACAATAATAATAATATGCGAGTACCTCCTAGTCTGGAATTTCTCCAACGTTATGCTAACCCCCAAATGATGGGAAATTCAGGAGGTGGTGGTGGCGGTGGACCTGGAGTTGGTCCTGGTGCTTCACCCTCCGATATGCCTGCCATGAATGGTCCAAGTGATTTAAATAAAATGCCAAATACAAATAATAATATGGGAGTAAATTCCATGAATCAGATGAATTTTTTTGGAAATTGTAATCAAATGTCAGGAATGGGTGGCATGGGTCAACCTGTAGGTGGTGGCGATCAAGATGAATTACAAGGGGGTGGTGGAATGATGGGTAATCATGATCCTATGAATATACCTCATGCTCCAATGCTTAGGGGCATGAGGCCAATGCGTCAGGGTGGATTGCAGTCAAGTGTTGGAATAAATTCTGGATCACGCATGCAACATCCTGGCATGGGCAATATTCCCCCTAATGGTATAGGCAACAATCCATTTCCTGGCTCCGACAACGAATCGTTAGACTGCAATGATCCGTCTAATGGTATGTTCAACAATGCAGCTGCTGGCATGTATCAACAGAAGAATAATAAACCCCCACCCATGGGAATGTCGCACGGTCCACCCAATCTAAATCCAAACAATGGCAACAACGGTCCCTTACCAAACAGCAACGTAATAAATGATCAAAACCCTTCTTCCAACCCCATGCAAAATTCTGTTATGATGGGGCCTAACAATTCCATGTTGAACAGCAATATACCCAACAGTAACAACGGTCCTGGTGGACCTCTTTCGGGGTCTGGAAATATGGGTTATAAGCCATTTGTTGGCCCAACATCTAATGACTTGAAATATGCTCAACAATATCATAGTTTCCAGCAGCAACTGTATGCCACTTCTACACGAAATCAACAGCCGAGTGGTGGTCAACAGCAACCCCCAAATGCAATGTCACCTAATAGCAATCCAAACGCCGGATTTTTTGTTAATAAATAAATTTTGCTCTAAGCCCTTAAACCATGTTAATATTAGCATTTAAAAAAATAAAACAATTGTTTTGAACAATTAATATGAATTCAACACTTATTGATTTTTATTTATTTAAAAAAGGGATATTTGCTAGAATAATTGGTAATATTTTGGCAGATTTTCTAAAAATCAGAATTTTCTGAATGCTAGATGTCTTGGGATTTCAAAACATGTCAGACATGCTTTCAATCCTTCAAAATTGATCCATAACTATTGGAGATATATAATAGAGATGTAACGAATGCTCGCTTTCGCATTTGCAAATTAAGAGAAAGCGAGATGTGTATTGGTAATTAGAAATCAAAAACTCATGGTGTAAATGTATTATTAGTATTAATTTTTAAGATATAAAAATTAAATTAGTATAATAAATTTAAAAATAAATATACAGTGAATCGATTAAGTAATTTGCTATGTACAATTTTATAAATTTTAAGATAAAACTTTATTTGAACAATTGTTTTTAGCAAAATAAAGAAATTTGTTTGTTGTATTTTTTAAAGAATATATTATATTTTAATTTTCTACCATAAAAAGTAAAATCGTTATATTAATTAACGAGATTTTTGATAAAATGTGAACGTATTGTTAATTTTTTGGGTCAATAAAGTATTTTGCTTTTTTAGGTTTTTTGTTAATTTTTTTAATATTGCTGCATTATTTTATAGAATTGAATATTTTTATTACTCCTATATATTAGAATAACATTTTTTAGATATTTTAGTAGTGGAACGACTAAATTTGGACATTTCTTAACCGATTTATTATCCTATATACCTATCAGAATTTATCAATATTTGACTTAACATGAAATCTATCGTTTCTTTCATTAAATTTCGAAAACAATAAGTAATTTTGAATTGGATACATGATATATTAGATAATCAGTGGATTTAGACCATATCATAACAAAAATAATCCGGGTTTTTGGTCATTTTGTATTGATAAACAAAAACAACACTACGGAAACTCCATCTATTTGAGCAGTATTGTGTAAATTTTATTTAGAATAGTATAATATTGATTCTTATTCAATAAATATAACATTAAGTACCATCCTAGCCACTCTAAGTATGGGGACATCACCATATACCACTATAGAACTATTAAATGCTAAAACCTCACATTTTAAATTCTTTATTTTATGAATAAGATACTGTAGGCGTATTTGGATCTGGATAGTTATTCTTGATTTGGGTTCTTTATATACATACACTCGTATTAGGTGAAAAACATTGCTTTTGTTGACATTACGGTATGATAACCACCTCTATTTTAAAATATCTAAATTTGGTGTTTTTCCTGTACTACACGACAGACATTGGTTCCAAGCAACCTAAGGTCTGTTTAGAGGTCTAAATTTAAACATAGTGTTGCTCCTAGTTCGTATATAGATTTTGAAAAAGATAAATCAGGAGTCCAATAGTTTTTCTTGGATACAAGTCGCCTCCCTTCGGCAGTTAAAGATTTTGGAAGAGCACTCAGTGCGTTTTTTCTAATAATCATTTTATCTATTACTCTATTTTATATTTTTTAATGTTACTGATCAAACATTTCATTATTATATTTTATTGATTTACACTTGTTCTAGAAATCTAAACTAATTTGTTATATCGAAATTGCCTCATTATTATCCATTAAACATTTTAAAACAAATAACATCACATTTTCAACCAATGAGGATATGATTTTTGCAAATCACAATTGAAAAATATTTAACACTCTTCCTTTTAATAATAAAACAATAAATTCCAAAAATAATTAAAAAATAAATTGAAAACCCCAATGAAATTAACCGGATTTCTCAATATGCAAAATACTTTATTGACATGCAAATTCTGATGAATAATAATAAAATGCAACAACAAATGCACCAAAATTTATATTTTAATTTTTTTTCTAATTTTTCCCATTTTACACAATCTCTATTTTTAATTGGAAAACATATATTTACTTTTTAATTGTTTTTTCGAATTTTATTTATGAACAAAAAACAAAATTCTCTTAAAAAAAGGTAGGCAAAAAACTTAGTTGATTCACTGTATATGTTTATATTAAAAAAAACTATAAATTAAAGAATCTATCGGATTTTTTTAATATTATAATATGAAATATTTTTTACCCCCTCAAATTTTATATTGAAGCGTGCAAAATTTCAATTTTCGTCTATATACTTATAGATTAGTAGATATCTATTAATATAAAAATATTTAATTAATAAATAGATTTCTATTAATTTTTTCTATTAATTTTAGTTTTTAAATTGGTGAGAATGAAATATTAGATAATGAAAATTAAAATTCCCTGACCTGTATTGGTTCTTTAGTTATGTATTATGAAGTAAACATTTTGATACAAATCATTTTTTCATCAAAAAAAAAGATGTCGAATATAATCGAAATTAAAAAACAGGTATATTGTTTAAGAAAATGTCTTCTGACAAAAATACATGTTGAGCAAATTTCCTAAAACGCTGTTGTAGAATACATTCGAAATTTTTTTACGGCTGATCTTTTGTGGAAAAAATAATAATTACTTTTATTAAAAAATGTTTTTTTACTTGAACTAATTAAATTTGAAATGTATTCTTTTGTATAAATTATTTGCTGAAAAATTATAAAAACGTGCTATTTGCCTTTGCAAACTTTGTGTGCTTCATTGTGTACTATTGCCGCTGTTAAGTAAAGCTGTTCTTGCTGTTGCTGCTATCCCCCTACTGGTGCATTATTGTTATTAATATTATAGTTTTGCGTACTGGTTGTGAATTATCAACGTGCTCTTGTCTGCTGTTAATGTATTTTACGGGCTATTTAGTGCACATTTGAATTTTTTTGCTACCAACCATTTTTAAGATGCCGCCTGCTAAAACTTACAAATGTGGTGTTTGTCTGGAAGATATAGATGAAGATAGGATGAAAATAATGGCTTATACAAGAGACTCAATCGTGTTGACGTCATTATTATTGGTTTGCCAGCAGGTCTGGGTGACCTAGTGGATCCTATCATTAATATCTATATATCCCTATCTCTCGCGTCGACATTAATCATGCCTTTTACTTTAAGAATCAAAAAGCTATTTTAGTAAAATTCAATAATGTCTTTTTGCGTGACCAGTTAATGGCGGAGTATTTAAAAACCAGAACCTTAAGAGTCTGCGTTGTTATTGGAGGTGAAATTGAATCACGTATATATTTAAATGATCACCATTCCCCAGCTGCTGGACGGTTAAATATTGTATGTATGAAGCTTCTCCGCAAGGGCATAATTATTAAATTTAAGATGCTTAATGGTGATAAGTTACGTGCTAAGCTGACCATGGCTGATGGAAAGAACGTGGTTTGCGACTCCGTTGAATGTGCTGCATTACTTAATGAATAAATTTTGAGTATTTCTTATTCCTTTTTGTTACAATATTTTTCTTTATTAATCTTATATCTAGGGCAAATATTAATATAAATTATTGCTTAGTATGTGGTAGTAAATATACAGTTAATCTCAAAAATAAGTATACAGAAATACTGACAATTGGTTTCATTTAAAAAAGGATATTATTTTTTCAAAAATCAAAAAAGTAACATATTTATTTATTAAAAACAATTATGATAATTATTATTCACTACTTTTTTCCAGGTTATTTTGGTTACTTGAGTTCTCATTTAAGGTGTAGTTAAATAGGTACAAAATTTACACCACAAAAGTAAGTATACAGATAATTTCAATATGTATTTGGCTTATGATATTAACAAAATTCACGAAAATTTTACCTGTTTGAATGTAATTTTTTTATAATATTCTGTACACTATAACATGGAAATAATTCACTTTTTGTTCCGAAAAATTAAAATTTTTGGTAATTGATCTGAATATTATTTATAGAAGCATTTTTTCCTATTTAAGAACATTAAACCCCCACAGTTTTGGATCGGGTATTCAATAATATCCCTCGTTTGTTCATTATGATGCATTGGAAGACGATATTTTAACTTTTAAGTTAATTGTTTCTTTACAATAATTACAATCCATTGCGGAACATTGCCGTTTTTAACATAGTATAGCGTTCATATTCGATATTTAACGGCGATTTCCTAAAATTTATATCTTAAAATGCGATATTAATAATATTTGCACTAGTATCCATTAATTTAAACAAGTTTTTTGGTTCCAATATCCATTACACACTCCTAAATACTACCAATAATAGTCGAATGGTGGCCATGTCAATAACTTACACTACATATCGGTTCTGAAATTGATTATTGTCCAAAATAGTAAGATTTTTATATTAAATTGGCGGTATGAATACGGATTGAACAATTTTGAACACGAATACATCTTAATTTGTCGCTAGAACAAATAAAATGTCCTATCCATAAAACATGGTTATTGTATCGAGTATATCAAGATATGATATTGAAAAGAACTGCAGATATTTTCGAGGTTCTAATCAAAAACAAAATATACATAATAAAGAATTACTGCTCATAGATGCATATGTGTATATTAACTATGAGCAGTAATTCTTTATTATGTATATGCATATGTGTATATTTACTATGAGCAGTAATTCTTTATTATGTATATTTTGTTTTTCATTAGAACCTCGAAAATATCTGCAGTTCTTTTCAATATTATATTGTTCCTTATCTCCTTTAATGACATACAGATATTTTTATATGCCTTTCTCATGGTTACTATATATTTATTTTTGTATTCTTTATTAACTTTCAACACTTTTGATCTCAATTGTATTGCTGTTTATATTATTGTATCAGCATTATTTTAGATTGAAATGAATTTTTTTGCATTTGTATTTTTGATTATATGATTTTACATGTCCTTTATTAATTGTAACTTTTCTTGGTTCCCCATAATGTTGTTAACCGGTGTCGCTTGATACCAATATAGCTTTCAGTACCAAATTGTATATTAACTCTGCTCTTAGTTCTCATGATCAGGAATTGAACATTGCACAGTGGGGCAGAATGGAAATTTTTTGGAAATAAATCTGGCATTTCTAAACGGCTGATCCGATCGGGATAAAATTTGGCGTGAGCGTAGCCAAGGAGTATTCAAGTTTAACTTTTGAAGATGAACCCCGCAGATACCCCAGGAATGGAGCTGTGGCGGCTCAAAGTAGGGTACCTACGACATGTATAATTTTTAAACTCGTGCCATTTTTTTGTTTTTCACCCAAATATATTTTATATTTTCTGAAAGCGCTCGACGAGATCTTGATGCTTGGACATACTACTTATCTCTTATAATATCCGAGTTATTGGCATTTAAAAATTTAGTGATACAAAATTTACCATACCTTGGTCCGCCTTTTTTTGAATACCGGGCGTAATTTTGGACCAAATGGACTCAATTTTTTCTTTTGTTAGTTAGACAACAAAATTTCAGATCAATATCATTTACAGATCCAAAAATATACATTTTTTAATTTAAAAATTCAAAAAATTTTAGATTTTTGCCGTTTTTTTACCAAAATGTGTCTTAACTCTTTTATTACTAAAATAAAATTTTCTTTAAGAACATATAACAATTTTATAGTTTTCTAAAAGGTATCTTTACGCAGAACGCTTTGGCGTAAAAAATTTGTCCTATTTTTTGAAAATGTTGCCACTGCGTCCTTCGAATATGACCTATTTTTTATCAAAACTTCAACTTTGGGCGACATGTTCTAAAATCCCAAAGCTGGGATCAGAAAACTGAAAGCAGTTTTGGAAACCTCAATATGTTTTCTATTTACTCCAAAAGTATTTTCCCAGTCCTGAAAGAAATGTGGACCCTATGGACAAAAATGTAAAAAATCCCATTTTTGGGATTTTCATTCCTATTTTTGGGAATTGCGGGATGCCCTTTGACCTTTTCAATTTTTTTTGCATTTTCTTAATTGAAATGACAAATTTAACAAGCGTTGAAGATTTCATTGAGTTTTGTTCATAAATAAAGATTTTGTCATATATTACATATTTGTTAAATTTCTAAAACTATGATTTATATCAAAATTTTAATAGGGTCGCAGATAGCTACAACAATTTAGTCCATATTTATCCCTTAATATCTTTTAGTTAGATATGGAAATTCTCGACCCTTTACAAAAAATTTCAAGCCAATATCTCAATTACATTCAAAAATATGTTCATTTAAACTTGTATCCTTTTTTTCATATTTTTCATATTTTAGTATTAAATATGACAGAACATGTTTAAATCTTATATTTACCTATTTTCTATTTGTTTGCTTATCCTTATAATTGTAAGGTCCTATTATGCTTAATTTTTCAGAAATTTATAACTATTTTTTACTTAAATTTTTTTCAACAGATCATTTCTTTCTGTTTCGTTTATGATCATGTAGGTAAAAATATACAGGTAATCATAATTTCGATTCATTCACTAATAAGAAATATCAATGACTGAATTACAGGTTATAGTAATATAGTCCTAAATGTTAATAGGTAGACAGTTCGTAATTTTTTACTTTGGAATACCTGTATCGAAAATGACAAGAATTGGTATATAAGTAAACTTCTCAGATTTTAAGTACCATATTTAATAAATCTACAATGAAGATTACATTAAAGTACGAAGATTGTTTTCCGTCTTATGGAGTGTATCATCAAAAGGGCCAGAAAGAATTGAAGACATTTCAAATTATATAAAAACTACATATAGTAGAAAAGTAGACAAAACAGGCATATCAAAAATTGAAAACTTTTTAAAACTTGTTGATGTAAAAAGTAAGTCTGTAGATGGAAATCAAAAGAAATTTCGATTAAAATTTTGTAGTTGGATGGAAACTACTACGGAAATCTCAACTTACAACACATCAGCAGGAGCGCCTTGCAAGTCATACGAAGAGGGTCACAAGGTCAAAAAAAGAGGGTCACACAAAAACTTTTTTCAATCTCAAATGAGGAAATTGCTGATACATTTAACGAAATGCTGAAAAAGGAAAACCAACCTATGGATGACGTACATATTGCAACTATTCTTCCTAATGCATCACCAAAACTACTTAAGCGATTTGTGGAAAGTATACCAACTCCAACATCACAATCAAATTTGACTGAAGAGGAAGCAATAGCGCTTATGTTGAAACTGGGTCTCAGTCGAAATAAGTACCAAATATTAAGGAAAGCTCTGCATGAAAAAGGACACAATATATTACCATCATACAAGGCGATCCAGGAAAAAAAACAAACTATCCTACCATCACCTATTGCTGTTAATGATGTGGAAGCTTGTATTGATATATCATCTTTGCTCGAAAACACAGCATCAAGAATTGTGTCAGACTTTTCAGAAGACCAACTAAGAAAATTCATAACTGTGATGTTGTCTTAATGTGTAAGTGGGGATGTGACGGTTTATCAGCAGGAAGTCGGACATTAGCAGACTACAAAAGTGTATTTATGTCATCATTAGTGCCATTACGAATTCGTTCATATTCCCTTAATCCATCATCGTCAAGCATCGGAAATTCATTTGAAGATATATGGATCAATACAACTCCGGGTTCAAAAATTTTTGTAGACCCATTGGATTTGAATATATAAAGGAGTCAAAGAAAACAACAAAAGATTTAGTGGAATATTTAAAAGATGAAATAAATGCACTGGAGCCCATTTGCATAAAAATAAAGGAATTCTCTATTAACGTATCATATCAGCTAAGCTTAACAATGATTGATGGAAAGGTCAGCAATGCCATAACAGAAACTTCTTCCTTCTGGAGATGCTCAATATGTAATGAGAAAAAGTCGCAATTCTCAAATATAAACAAAAGCAGAAGTATTAATGAAGAAGTCCTGTCTTTCGGAATTTCACCACTTCATGCCAGAATACGATTTTTGGATTACTTTTTACACATAGCATACGACCTCAAATATAGAAGTGTGCCAGAGAATCTTACTAAATCAACAAAAAATAATGAAGAATTGAAAGAACTGAGAGCTGCGGAAAAAAGCAGAATCCAAGAAGAATTTAAAGTTCAGATGGGATTAAACATCGACAAACCACTTCCAAGTTGCGGTAGTACAAATGACGGTAATACGGCGAGAAGGTTTTTCGTGATTTTGAAATTACTTCAAAAATAACTGGAATCGACAAGGAGTTGCTTCGAAGAGTTAACACTATTTTAATGGCACTGAATAGTAAACATAAAATTAATGGAAATCGATTTGGGGAATATACATCTGAAATTTCTAAATTACTTGTATCTCTGTATCCATGGAGGGAACTAACACCAACAGTACACAAAGTATTGTGTCATGGTCAAATAATAATTGAATCGAATATTCTTCCACTTGGAGAGTTAACAGAAGAAGCCCAGGAAGCGAGGAATCGAGATTTTAAGCATGTTCAACTTTTCAGCTCAAGAAAATGCTCCAGGCAATCACAGAATGAAGATATTTTTAATAGTTTACTTCTATCTTCTGATCCTGTTCTTTCAACTATGCGAAAAAGATGGATTTGTTATGAAACTCAAGGTTTTTTCGTGATTTTGAAATTACTTCAAAAGTAACTGGAATCGACAAGGAGTTGCTTCGAAGAGTTAACACTATTTTAATGGCACTGAATAGTAAACATAAAATTAATGGAAATCGATTTGGAATATACATCTGAAATTTCTAAATTACTTGTATCTCTGTATCCGTGGAGGGAACTAACACCAACAGTACACAAAGTATTGTGTCATGGTCAAATAATAATTGAATCGAATTATTATTGATTTAGGTTTTGTTGTGCGTGGCTCATAAAAAAATTATATTTTTTTATTGTATATACAATGTTATAGTCTTTAATAAAATAATTAACAAAATAATTTTTAAAAATTGTCCAAATATTTTATTCAACACCAAATGTATGTTCTGTCATACTTAATACTAAAATATGAAAAAGATGAAATTAAATGACACAGGTTTAAATGAACATATTTTTGAATGTAATTGAGATATTGGCTTGAAATTTTTTGTAAAGGGTCGAGAATTTCCATATCTAACTAAAAAAAGATATTAAGGGATAAATATGGACTAAATTGTCGTAGCTATCTGCGACCCTATTGTATATACAATGTTATAGTCTTTAATAAAATAATTAACAAAATAATTTTTAAAAATTGTCAAATATTTTATTCAACACCAAATGTATGTTCTGTCATACTTAATACTAAAATATGAAAAAGATGAAATTAAAGGACACAGGTTTAAATGAACATATTTTTTAATGTAATTGAGATAATGGCTTGATATTTTTTGTAAATGGTCGAGAATTTCCATATTTAACTAAAAGATATTAAGGGATAAATATGGACTAAATTGTTGTAGCTATCTGCGACCCTATTAAAATTTTGATATAAATCATAGTTTTAGAAATTTAACAAATATGTAATATTTGACAAAATCTTTATTTATGAACAAAACTCAATGAAATCTTCAACGCTTGTTAAATTTATCATTTCAAATAAGAAAATGCAAAAAAAAATTGAAAAGGTCAAAGGGCATCCCGCAATTCCCAAAAATAGGAATGCAAATTCCTAAAAATGGAATTTTTTACATTTTTGCCCATAGGGTCCACATTTCTTTCAGGGCTGGGAAAATACTTTTGGAGTAAATAGAAAACATATTGAGGTTTCCAAAACTGTTTTCAGTTTTCTGATCCCAGCTTTGGGATTTTAGAACATGTCGCCCAAAGTTGAAGTTTTGATAAAAAATAGGTCATATTCGAAGGACGCAGTGGCAACATTTTCAAAAAATAGGACAAATTTTTTACGCCAAAGCGTTCTGCGTAAAGATACCTTTTAGAAAACTATAATATTGTTATATGTTCTTAAAGAAAATTTTATTTTATTAATAAAAGAGTTAAGACACATTTTGGTAAAAAAAACGGCAAAAATCTAAAATTTTTTGAATTTTTAAATTAAAAAACGTATATTTTTGGATCTGTAAATGATATTCATCTGAAATTTTGTATATTATTGGAAATTTTGTTGTCTAACTAACAAAAGAAAAAATTGAGTCCATTTGGTCCAAAATTACGCCCGGTATTCAAAAAAAGGCGGACCAAGGCAATATCCTATAATTCGGATATTATAAGAGATAAGTAGTAAGTATGTTCAAGATCTCGTCGAGCACTTTCAGAAAATATAAAAATCTTTGTATTTGGGTGAAAAACAAAAAAATGGCACGACTTTAAAAATTTTACATGTCGTAGGTACCCTACTTTGAACCGCCACAGCTCCGTCCGTCATCTGCGGGGTTCATCTTCAAAAGTTAAACTTGAATACTCCTTGGCTACGCTCACGCCAAATTTTATCCCGATCGGATCAGCCGTTTTGAAATGCCAGATTTATTTCCAAAAAAATTTCCATTCTGCCCCACTGTGCATTGGCCAACTTAACTGTCAGAGTATTAGACCCTCATCTAGTTACTCTAAGATTGATGAATTGAAGTACATTTTATCTGATTCATTATTTGATATGTTTGCTATAACTGAGACTTTGTTAAAACCTTTTATTTCCTCTACTGCCGTAAGTATATCTGTGTACACGCTCATTCGTAATGATCGACTTGATTCGAGAGGAGGAGGTGTAGCGATTTTTATATCTAAAAGATTGAAGTATAAAGTGGTATTTCAGATCTCTGAATTGGGAATTTGTGAATCCCTTTTTATAGAAATGGACTACAATGGCTCTAAAATATTATTTAGTGTTGTTTGTTTACCTACGGGTGACATAATTTCCTTTGAAAGCTTTCATTGTGGGTTATTCTTAAAATATGTCAATGTTATTGTCGTTGGGGATTTTAATTGCAATATGTTTGATGTTAGCAAGTCGATGCATTTTCGAGCACTTTGTTTAAGGAATAATTTGTCAGTTCTTCATAATTCTAAACCATCGCATTTTGATGTAGCACATGGATCTACGTCTCTGATTGATTTCTGGTTAGTGAGTAATCCTTCGATGATGAGTTTTTCTGACCAGTTACAATGTGAGCTAATTTCGCACCATGCTCTTATTTTTGCTTCATTTAAGATTTTTGTGGATCGGCGATCTGAGCAATATATTGAGTATAGAGAATTTAATTCTATCGATTGGGAAGGTATTCTATCTCTTTTGTCAGATTTCAGTAATTCTAGCTATTTTGCTGAATCTGTAGACGATAAATGTTCTCGCCTTTCTTCTCTTTTTGAATCTGTTATGACATTTGTACCTATTGTTAAGTAGAGATTTAGTAATAAATATAATAATAGTTGGTTTGATTGTAAGGATATTGCCTATGCTAAATCTCTCAGTAGACTTTCTTATGGTTCTTATAAGTCCTCCCGTTCTGCAACTAATTGGAAAATCTACTGTAAGTATCGTAACAGAGCCAAGAATATTGTGCGAAAAATGAAAAATAAATATTTTTCAAGGCTTTTCTCTGGACTAGATACTAGGGGGATGTGGCGTATTCTTAAAGGTGCTGGTGTTCAGGATGATTGTGCAATTTTGATTGTGATGTAAATCTAATTAATGATTATTTTGTTGGTATAGGTAACGGTGATATTCCTGAAGAGTTTAACATTAATTTCAGTTGGAATGATATTAATTCGTTTTCGTTTCGTTGTGTGGAGGTGTTTGAGGCTTTAGGAAGAGTGAAATCGCAGTCCATTGGTATCGACATTATTCCTATTAAAATTATTAAGTTGATATTTCCCCATGTATCTAGTTATATTCTTGATCTATTTAACCAAATTCTACTCAATCTTACTGATCATATTAGGAGAAATATTAATGATGAGAATTTGTGTGTACTAGTGTCCCCTGATCTCTCTAAAGCCTTCAATTCAATTTGTTTTGTTACATTAATAAATAAACTTATGGATGACTTTAACTTTTCTTATACTATCATATATCAGAGGTAGATCTCAATTTGTCCAATATAATGGTCTTACTTCTTCTTTACGCCTGCTTTTTTCTGGAGTTCCTCAAGGCTCGGTTTTGGGGCCTCTCTTGTTTATTTTGTATATTAATGACCTCCCACGTGGTGTTGACTCTACTATGTGTAAAACCTTTATTTTTGCTGATAAGTTTTTTTTTTTAATTTTTAATAACAATATTAAATTTAGCGATGTATTGCGTGAGAATATTAACTATAATCTACAGCGTGCACAGCTGATTGGACTATGAACAATTCATTGGTTGTTAACCCGTCTAAAATAAAGGCCGCCTTGTTTAGACCTTCAAGTCGTTTTTTTCCCAATATGGAGATCACTTTAGGGAATACTCGCATAGTTTTGGTCGAGCATATAAGATGTTTAGGAGTGATTTTGGACAGCCGCCTTTATTTCGAGAATCATATTGACAATTTGTTCTGCAAAGTTCTTGGTATTTTGCGTAAGATATACTCGATGAATTTATACTTACCTTTGCGTGTGAGATATAATTTGGCTCATTCTCTATTGTTTTCACAAATTTTATACGAGATCCACTAAGACGGAAAATCAAATGTTTAAGGCCTAAAAGAGTAAAAACGGGTAAATTTGGTAACCTTAATCTCCTACACTAGAAAATAGACAAAACAGTTCAATAATAAAGAGACTTTGAAACATGAAATTAAACATTATAGACGGGGACTTTTAGTATTTTTAAGTGCACTTTCCATCACTCTCTATTAATTATACCCTACACCACTTTAGTGGGAGGGTATATTGGGTTTGTGCTGATGTTTGTAACACAAAAATAATCGTGTATTAAAGTGTGCCATTCGGCTAAAAATCGTTTTCTGAATCGATCCGTCTGGCTGGTTGTCCATGTATACCTTGTGCGCAAGGTACAGGTCACAATTTTCAAGATAATTTGATGAAATTTTTTAAACACTCTTTTTTTGGCCCAAGGACGAAGTCTATTGAAAATGGATATAATAGATTCATTATTTCGCCTAGTCCCCATACAACTATACCCCCGAATAGGGCCTTTGGGTTAATAACGTTTAATGGCATTACCGATTTTTGTATTGATCGGATCCATTTGACCCTGCCCCCATACAAACTCCCTTTAGAAAATGACTTGTAGGTCAATATTCACGACTAATAAAACTTTTAAATTTTACATATATAACTTTGAAGTAGACGTAAATTCCTCTTTGAGCCTTCTCTTTTTTCAAAATTAAGTAAACATTTTCCGGAATAAAGTTAAAAAACAAATCAAATGCTTTATTTGTATACCCTTCACCTCAATGAAATGGGAATATACAGTGTCTCGCATAAGTATTCGAATTTAGGTGTTCTTTTAAAAGAAACATAATTTAATAATATTTATTGTATGTAAAATTAATAATTAAATTTGATATATCCTTAAAATTTGGATAAATTACATTTGTTTAAATAAATTTAACTTTTTTTTAAAGAAAGTCTATAAAATTACTTCACAAAAGTATTCGAACTTTTTCTGTACTTCAAATTTCACCATATTTTAAGAAACACAAAAAATTAGAATCGAATAGTATTTTTGCTTAAATTTTTTTAAGGGGTACTATCAACCGAAAGGATATATTTCTGGCCCATTTTTCCCACAATTTTGGGGCATTTGTACCATCTTTTCATATAATATCATTAAAAGTACGAGTTTTGACCATATTTGCCAATTTTTTCTATTTTTTTAAGAGATAAAACCAAAATTTAATATTGGGATTTAATAGATTCCTTGATGTATCTAATAATAATTTTTGTTATAAGGATCTGTTTTTAAACATTCCAAGATATATTTTTGGTATCGTTCTTCTGTTTCTAATTGAATTATATTTTCCTTTTCGTACCACTAGGATCGATATTTTCCGACAAAGTTATTGTAGATATTAGCACTAATATATATTTGTTCAATTCACAATCGATGTTGTAGCGTTATATGCGTTGTATGTCAGCAGCTGCTACAATAGTCATAACAATGTTGTTGGTATTTTCTATGCAAAAGCTCTATGCAACTCATACGACAATTTTTATATGTTTTTCGAATATTGTAAAACAAAAAAACTAAAATTTTATTAAAAACAGTTTATTTATTAGTTTAAAATGTGGAATAGAGAAAATAAAAGAATTGAAAATTCAAAGAAATTAATTTGGTTTATTTCGCATATTTAATTAATTTAATATTTTTTGATTTTTTTATCCTTTTGACATTATTATGTGTATTTGTTTTGTTTGCTTTTTTTCATTGAGAACATAATCTTATGACTTGCTGTATTCACTGTTACTACACTTTAGTAGGTACAATTTACAACTTTATTGTAAATTGAACAATTATATTTTCACGACATCGTAGCGGTAAACAACTCCAAAATATGCATTAACAAAACGTCATCCCACACAGTAGATTTTAGTTTTTCTACTCATAACATTCACGATTATGTTGCCCATTACAACAACACTGTATGTTCAACATTTTGGGTTTATTTTGATCATATTAGATAATATTTAAACAGATATCAATATTTTTGAGTTAGACCATAATGAAAGAGGCCATTGGTTATAAAAAGAATGATTCCACTATATTGAATGGCGTTTCTGCGAGGCATGCTTTGGAGTTGTACACTTCCACAATATATTGAAAACTTAAAATTTATAACAACTGATATCTAAAACTCAATATAGAAGACAAGTTTCACCAAAAATTTTTAACCCTAGTATTATAAAAATGGACTTGAGTCCCAATAAATTGAATTAGCGATAGAAGAATGATTTCAGTAATATATTTTGGAAGGTTTAAATACAGATTCTTGTAACAGAAAATATTATTTTTAGGGGGTATATTAAATCCCAATAACAAATTTTGGTTTTATCTCTTGAAAAAAAGGAGAAAAAAAAGAGGAGAAATATTTATAAAAATCGCCATTTTATAATATTACATGAAAAGATGGTACAAATGCCCCAAAATTGTGGACCAAATGGTCCAACAATATATCCATTCGGTTGATAGTTACCACTTGAAACAATTTTTAGCAAAAAAAAAAACAGTCGATTCTAATTTTTGTGTTTCGTATAATATAGTTAATTATGAAGTACAGAAAAAATTCGTATACTTTTGTGACGTAATTTGGACTTTTGGACTTTTTTTAAATAAAGCTAAATTAATTTAAGTAAAAGTAAATTTTTAAAGTTTTAAAAAGCGTGATATCAAAGCTAAGGCCTAGACAATTTAACAAATTAATTTATTAATTTTGCATACAAAATATGTTATTAAATTTGGTTTCTTTTCATATTATACCTAAATTCGAATACTTATGAGAGACACTGTATAAGTATGTCATTCCGTTTGTAATTTCTATAATATAATTTTCCGACCCTATAAAGTATATATATTCTGCATCCTTATAGATAGTCGATTAAGCCATGTCCGTCTGTCCGTATGATTGTTGAAATCAGTTTTTACAGGACCCCAGATATCAGCGAGATCCAAATCTTCAATAATTCTGCTTTCGGGAAGATAACGGAGATATGAGCAAAAATCCGAGACAACCTCTACAAATGCCATTAGAAATTGAGATTTTTTGTTTATGCTCAAACAGAAATTGCTAAAAACATAAACATGTACATAATCATACGGTTGTTATTGTATAGCGAGAACAGCAGAGCAAGAGTAGCAGAGCAGCGCTAGTATGTTGTTATTGACTAGAAACATGAAATTAAGTATGTCTTTACTAAGCTTGCTTATTCACATTATAGTTTGGCCTAAAATCGAACGAAAAGTCTCCCAAGTGCTTAGGAAAATCCAAGAAAACTTTTAGGTGGCTATAATGTACTTACGTGCGTTCAAAACACTTTAGCTCCATTTGCACATTTATGTACCACACGTAATAAAAAAAGAACATATTTCATAACATTTTATTGAAAAAATTAATTTTCTTGATCATTTTCATTTTTTTTCTTTGTGTACAATAAACAAACAATTGATTTCGTACTGAACGTGCTGTGAGTATCGCTCTTTGCTTAAGCAAATAAAATTTGACAAAACTTAACGAAACTCTCTTAGACTTGGTTCATACTAGGAAACTTTTGATTTTTGTGTGTGAAAGAAATATCAACCATCTCTTTCTCTCACACACAAAATCAAAAGTTTCTCAACAAAAGTTTCCCAGTGTGAACCAGGTATTAAGTACATTATAGTTTGTCACATACGTTTTATATGTGCTCGCACAGTTGCTTAAACTGACTTCAGTTTATGTAAGCATATTATAGTTAGGCCTTAAGTTAGAAACCATAAAAGAGAAGTTTTTGGTACTTTTTCGTTTTTCAATAGGTACTTTTTGAATTTTCTACAAAATTAAACCTAGAAATATGAAATTATGAAAAAATGTAGAGTCTGAATTAGATGAGAACCCATAAAAAGGAACTTTATAGTCCTTTTTCGTTTTTCAAAAGGTACTTTTTGAATATTATATAATATTGAACATTAAATTGAGTATGTAGATTCGGAATAAGGTGAGAACACATACTTAAAAGGGAACTTTTTGGCACCTTTTCGGTCTGCAAAATTTTTTAATTTTCTTTAATAATGAACCTAGAAACATGAAATTAAGTATGTAGAGTCGGAATTAGGTGAAAACCGGATATAGTGAACTTTTTTGTTTTTTTTTTTTTTTTTTTTTTT
>NC_060949.1:9366746-9368203 GCF_022045245.1 Lucilia cuprina
CCTAGTATCTAGTCCAGAGAAAAGCTTTGAAAAATATTTCCTTTTCATTTTTCGCACAATATTCTTGGCTCTGTTACGATACTTACAGTAGATTTTCCAATTAGTCGCAGAACGGGAGGACTTATAAGAACAATAAGCAAGTCTACTGAGAGATTTAGCATAGGCAATATCCTTACAATCATACCAACTATTATTATCTTTATTACTAATTCTCTTCCTAACAATAGGTACAAATGTCATAACAGATTCAAAGAGAGAAGAAAGGCGAGAACATTTATCGTCTACAGATTCAGCAAAATAGCTAGAATTACTGAAATCTGACAAAAGAGATAGAATACCTTCCCAATCAATAGAATTAAAGTCTCTATACTCAATATACTGCTCAGATCGCCGATCCACAGAAATCTTAAATGAAGCAAAAATAAGAGCATGGTGCGAAATTAGCTCACATTGTAACTGGTCAGAAAAACTCATCATCGAAGGATTACTCACTAACCAGAAATCAATCAGAGACGTAGATCCATGTGCTACATCAAAATGCGATGGTTTAGAATTATGAAGAACTGACAAATTATTCCTTAAACAAAGTGCTCGAAAATGCATCGACTTGCTAACATCAAACATATTGCAATTAAAATCCCCAACGACAATAACATTGACATATTTTAAGAATAACCCACAATGAATGTTTTCAAAGGAAAGTATGTCACCCGTAGGTAAATAAACAACACCAAATAATATTTTAGAGCCATTGTAGTCCATTTCTATAAAAAGGGATTCACAAAGTCCCAATTCAGAGATCTGAAATACTACTTTATACTTCAATCTTTTAGATATAAAAATCGCTACACCACCTCCTCTCGAATTAAGTCGATCATTACGAATAAGCGTGTACCCAGATATTCCTACGGCCGTAGAGGAAATAAAAGGTTTTAACCAAGTCTCAGTTATAGCAAACATATCAAATAATGAATCATATAAAATGTACTTCAATTCATCAATCTTAGAGTAACTAGATGAGGGTCTAATACTCTGACAGTTAAGATGGCCAATGTTCAATTCCTGATCATGAGAACTAAGAGCAGAGTTAATATACAATTTGCTACTGAAAGCTGGACCAATATTGGTATCAAGTGACACTGGTTAACAAGATTATGGGGAACCAAGAAAAGTTACAATTAATAAAGGACATATAAAAGCATATAATCAAAAATACAAATACAAAAAAATTCATTTCAATCTAAAATACTGCTGATCAAAGGTGTTAAAAATACAATAATATAAACAGTAATACAATTGAGATCAAAAGTGTTCAAAGTTAATAAAGTATAAAAGAAGAAAAATACAAAACTAAATATATAGCAACCATGAGAAAGGCATATAAAAATATCTGTATGTTATTAAGGGAGATAAAGAACAGTATAATATTGAAAAGAACAGCAGATATTTTCCAGATT
>NC_060949.1:9368303-9369798 GCF_022045245.1 Lucilia cuprina
TCATGCCAGAATACGATTTTTGGATTACTTTTTACACATAGCATACGACCTCAAATATAGAAGTGTGCCAGAGAATCTTACTAAATCAACAAAAAATAATGTAGAATTGAAAGAACTGAGAGCTGCGGAAAAAAGCAGAGTCCAAGAAGAATTTAAAGTTCAGATGGGATTAAACATCGACAAACCACTTCCAAGTTGCGGTAGTACAAAAGACGGTAATACGGCGAGAAGGTTTTTTCGTAATTTTGAAATTACTTCAAAAATAACTGGAATCGACAAGAAGTTGCTTCGAAAAGTTAACACTATTTTAATGGCACTGAATAGTAAACATAAAATGAAATGAAATGAAATTTTTAAATTACTTGTATCTTTGTATCCATGGATACAAAGATCAAATAATAATTGAATCGAATATTCTTCCACTTGGAGAGTTAACAGAAGAAGCCCAGGAAACGAGGATTCGAGATTTTAAGCATGTTCAACTATTCAGCTGAAGAAAATGCTCCAGGCAATCACAGAATGAAGATATTTTTAATAGTTTACTTCTATCTTCTGATCCTGTTCTTTCAACTATGGGAAAAAGATGGATTTGTTATGGAACTCTATCATCTCAAAACAAGGAAGATTTAAAGGACTTATATTACCTTCTGAATATGTATACCCATATGTCAGATTATTTCATAGAAAATAAGTAGTGTTAAGAATTAACTGTATAAGTAGGTTGTAAGAATTAATTGTATTATGTTTAAGATAAACAGTTTAAATAAAAAAAGCTATTATACTAACTGATGATATTGTATTAAATTGTGTTTTTTATTTCGGTGGGCGGGAAAGGTGGTTTGTGTGGGGTGATTTAGGTGTTGTTGTGCGTGGCTCATAATAATATTATAATTTTTTATTGTATATAGAATGTTATAGTCTTTAATAAAATAATTAACTAAATAATTTTTAAAAATTGTCCAAATATTTTAATTAATACCAAATGTATTTTCTTTCATACTTAATACTAAAATATGAAATTAAAGAACACAGGTTTAAATGAACATATTTTTGAATGTAATTGAGATATTAGCTTGAGAATCGAGAATTTCCATGTCTAACTAAAAAAAGATATTAAGGGATAAATATGGACTAAACTATAAAATTGTTACAGGTTCTTAAAGAAATTTTAGACTTAAGACACATTTTTGGCAAAAAAAAAACGGCAAAAATCTAAAATTTTTTGAATTTTTAAATTAAACAAGTAAGAGTGCTATATTCGGCTGTGCCGAATTTTATATACCCTTCACCATAGTGTATTTTAAACATAATTGAACTTACAGTCTAGTTAATAAAATCATTAAAAAAATTTGAGTCGATTTAAGCCGAATGTTTCGGCGGCGGCTTCAGCAACTAAATATAGTTCGGCTGCGGCTAAGCTCCGACTCGAAGCCGGTCGACTTCGACCTCTGATTCATTGCTGGTAAACATTGACGAGACGTAGATTTTGTTTTTG
>NC_060949.1:9369898-9370935 GCF_022045245.1 Lucilia cuprina
AATCACTCCTAAACATCTTATATTCTCGACCAAAACTATGCGAGTATTCCCTAAAGTGATCTCCATATTGGGAAAAAAACGACTTGAAGGTCCAAACAAGGCGGCCTTTGTTTTAGACGGGTTAACAACCAATGAATTGTTCATAGTCCAATCAGCAACACGCTGTAGATTATAGTTAATATTCTCACGCAATACATCGCTAAATTCAATATTGTTATTAAAAAGTAAAAAAACGTCATCAGCAAAAATAAAGGTTTTACACATAGTAGAGTCAACACTACGTGGGAGGTCATTAATATACAAAATAAACAAGAGAGGCCCCAAAACCGAGCCTTGAGGAACTCCAGAAAAAAGAAGGCGTAAAGAAGAAGTAAGACCATTATATTGAACAAATTGAGATCTACCTCTGAGATATGATAGTATAAGTTTACATGCCGATGAAGAGAAGTTAAACTCATCCCTAAGTTTATTTATTAATGTAACAAAACAGATTGAATTGAAGGCTTTAGAGAGATCAAGGGAAACTAGTACACTTAAATTCTCATCATTAATATTTCTCCTAATATGATCAGTAAGATTGAGTAGCAACAGAGATGTGCTATAACCTTTACGAAACGCGTATTGATCATCATATAACATAGATAACGTGGATGCAACAATCTGTTCCTTAATAATGTGTTCAAATACCTTCGATAACGATGGCAGAATAGAGATGGGCCTTAAATCGTCCAAACCGTGAATTACCTTCGTCTTCGGGATTGGAACAACTCGAGCAATTTTCCAACAAGATGGAAAAACAGATGTGGTTAGAATTTGGTTAAATAGATCAAGAATATAACTAGATACATGGGGAAAGATCAACTTGATAACTTTAATAGGAATATTGTCGATACCAATGGACTGCGATTTCACTCTTCCTAAAGCCTCAAACACCTCAAGTTCATCCACACAACTAAACGAAAACGAATTAGTATCATTCCAACTAAAATTAATGTTAAACTCTTCAGGAATATCACCGTTACCTATACCAACAAAAT
>NC_060949.1:9371035-9372806 GCF_022045245.1 Lucilia cuprina
GAGAGTAGATTGTGAGTTATTGTACAATAATTTTTATGCGAATAATGTAAGTTTGAAATTTAAAACTAATACAATTTTTTTCCAAGTGCTTTTTAAAACAATTTTTTTTACGATAAACATAAACAAAATCTACGTCTCGTCCAAGATATATTAATTATAAGGTAGTGTTATCAGAACAGCTGATCGTTTTTTGCTTCTATGTTCATTTTTCGCCGTGGTGTAGAATTAATGTCAAACTTTGTTTACATTTTGTAAATGTCAAACTTTGTTTTCATTTTGTTAATGTCAAATTTGTGATTAAAGTGAAATTGTGTGATTAAAGACAAAATTTATGCTGTTAAATTCGTTTAAGTTTAAAAACCAATAATAATACTACACGAAATTAGTTTTATTTTTAAAAACATCAAATTAAATTACAAACAGATTCAAATTTTTAAACATTTTTTGTTTAACAAAAATTCGCTTTGATTTATTTGTCAGCTGTTTTTGACATTTTTCCCTGACAGCCAATTCGCCTTCAAGTGCAGGCACAATGTCAAACTACATATAAAAAAAATATAACCAATTCGCTCGGTATTCTAAATTCGCCGATGACTCTACCTTATAAAATTAATATACCTTGGTCTCGTCAATGTTTACCAGCAATGAATCAGAGGTCGAAGTCGACCGGCTTCGAGTCGAAGCTTAGCCGCCGCCGAACTATATTTAGTTGCTAGAGCCGCCGCCGAAATATTCGGCTTAAATCGACTCAAATTTTTTTAATGTTTTTATTAAATAGACTGTAAGATCAATTATGTTTAAAATACACTATGGTGAAGGGTATATAAGATTCGGCACAGCCGAATATAGCACTCTTACTTGTTTATTTTTATGTAGGTATATGCACTAAAATTATATCAACATATAATTGCTTATATAAAAGTTAGGTACAAATTCAGTTTTATGATACATATATATTTATAAAGTGCTTTTAAAATAAATTATTTTAATAGATTTTTTGGGATGTCGTAAGTGTAACATCAAGTTTCTGTGGACCTCATAAGGTCTTTTGTTCTTATTAAATTGGAAACCGTTTGAACTTGTATACAATTTCTCTCCTTTGTCTTTGTACAGTTTTGAATAGAAAAGGTGCGTTCAACTGCAGCTGATGAATGTGGTATTGATATATACCAACAGCTATTCTTAAAATATCAGGAAACATTAACTCGCCTGTTTCATTTTTTATTTCACTGACAAATTTCCAAAAATTTGAAACGTTTTCGGATTTTAAAGATTTCAATTGTGGAAAATCCGCGAGTGCACGAAACTGGGTATTTATTATTTCGAAATTTTGGGTTTCTTTAGGAAATAAATTTAGTAGAAATGATACTATACTATTTGTTGTTCCTGATATTACATTGTCTGGTGTAAAGCTGTTTATCATTTTTAATGTTTTATTTTCAAAATCAAATTTTGTTCTTAGTGAATCGCAAAAGTTTAAATAAAAAGCTTTAGCATTTTCCTTGAACTTACAAACAATTTCTTTTTCTACTTTTTCTGTTTCCACAATAAACTTCTTCAACGGGCAAATTATTTTCATTTAAATTTAAACTTACCACAGTTGTTTTATCTAAGACATCTTTTTTTATAAAATTTCTTGCTACTTGTAAAAATAAAATTTGCATTATCGATAACAAAATATGGATCCTTGCCTCAATGTTGATGTCGTTAATAATTTTTAAAATGTATGACAGAAATTTAAATTAAAATAATAAGTTAGCGGCTCCCACTG
>NC_060949.1:9372906-9387316 GCF_022045245.1 Lucilia cuprina
CAAGTTCGCTAATATCTAAGAAAAATTGGAATTATCAAACAGTTTTCGAGATATACGAAATTTTGTATTTAATTCATATACTTATGTGATGCCAAAAGCTCCAATTGAAAGTCCCCCCGTTATTTTCTTAGTGTTCGCATGAATGTCAAAGTTATTCATATAAAATTTGAAGACTCTAGCTCTAATTGTTTCTTAGATATACGATTTTTTCTATTTAATTAAGTGAGAGCTTCAAGCTCCCGAGATAAAAGTCCCCAGATGCAAGTTTGCCAATATCTATCTATCTATGAATAATTTGAATTATCTAACAGTTTTCAAGATATACGAAATTTTTTATTTAATTCATATATGTGCTGGCAAGGCCCCCATTAAGAGTCAGCCCGTTATTTTTTAAATGTTCACATGAATGTCAAAGTTATTCATATAAAATTTGAAGATCGTAGCTCTAATATTTTATAAGATATACGATTTTTTCTATTTAATTCATGTTTTGTCTTCAAGCTTCCCAGATGAAGGTGCCACAGATGGGACTTATCACGCCCCTAACGCTAGTCCGCCCACTTTTTATTCTAAACAATCATATTGACACTAAAGTGGCTCCAACAAAATTTTACTCTAACTGTTATATTATCTCAAATTTAACTTGCCTCCGACAAAATTTAAGGACTCTAACTGTTATATTATTTTAATATAAACAAATTTCTTTATTTAATTAATATGGCAGGTGCCGCTCCCCTCATGGGTAAAGCTATTCATTCAAAATTTTAAGATTCTAACTGTAATAGTTTTCAAGATAAACAAATTTTTGTATTTAATTTATTTGGGAGGTAAAATAATCGTATTGACACTAAAGTGGCTCCGACAAAATTTGAGGACTCTTAACTGTTATATTATCCCAAGACAAACAAATTTTTTATTTAATTAATATGGGAGGTGCCCCTCTTTTAAGATTCTAACTGTAATAGTTTCCAAGATAAACGAACTTTTATATTTAATTTATATGGGAGGTGCCATGCCCCCTAATGCTAGTCCACCACTTTTTATCCTAAATAATTATATATCCGACAAAATTTGAGGACTCTAACAGTTATATTAACTCAAATATACGAATTTTATATTTTCTTAATGTGGGCGTGACTCCTCTCCCACTTAAAATTTCAAAATAAACAGTAGCCTATTATCTATTCCGGACATACTGGAATTCGCTGTGAAAATTTCAAGTAAATCGGTTCAGCCGTTTAGTAGTCTATAGCGTTCAAACCTTCAAACACACATTAATTTTTATATATATAGATAATTATGTAATGCGTTTTTTTACGGATAGCATATAATTGTGTAGAATTATTTTATTTTATTTTTTTTTTTTTTTTTTGATTTTGTTAAATAACTTAATTTTATTTTGTTTCAAAATTGGGGTAAAATTTCTCTCTATGCATATACATTAGGAAGAATATAAATACATATATAATTGTATTGATCGATAATCTTGGACCAGTTATCAACAACAGAATCATGTTTTATAATACGCTTAATGTGCCGGGTTTAAAAATGGCGCATATTAATGCACAAAGCCTAGTGCCGCGATTATGAAGTACTAAGCTTGATGAGATTAAGGAATTATATAAGGAATAGTGTAATAGATATTTTAGGCGTGTCGGAGACATGGTTTAAAAACTTTGTTAGTGATGCCTCTGTTAAAATACGGAGGTGCGGTGGTGTATGTCTGTATGTGTCAGAAAGATTCAAAAGTCGGATATGGATGAAGGTGTCTTTGAATGTATATTTGCTGAAATTTTGATTGAAAATGGACGAAATGTTATCGTTGGTGTTGTATATTTACCACATGGTAACTTGGCTGTTTGTGAAGATGAGCTTATTAGTTTGGTTTTTTTATAATTATGGGTGATTTAAATGTTGACGTATTTTCTAGAGGTCAAGGAATAAGTTTTTGCCAAAGATCTTCTCTTTCCATTGTCCACAACTCCCGACCTTCACATTATTGTGATTTTAGAAGTGCAACATCTTTGATTGATTTTTTTATTGTATCGAATATATTAAGTATTAAGCGAAAGTGTCAGTTTCAAATTCCAATTTTAAATTCGAATCACGCTATGATTTGCATTACCTATTATGTAGATATTAATGTTCAAACCGATAATTTGTTTTACAGAGATTTTAGAAATTTTGATCACGGAAATTGTACATCACAGTTATGATCCATTGATTTCTCACCTTTGTACAATAGTACTGATGCACATGAACAAATAGCTTTTTTAATTCTGTGCTTTTTGATTTATTTAACTGTTATGTTCCTTTACGCAGAATGACGATTGAATAAGGGATCCTGAAGTTATAGCCACGCGGACAAATAGGGATGTTGCCTTTCGTTTAATGCGGGAGAATAGAACAGAAGAAACGATTAGATCATATTGCCGGAGTCGAAACAAGATAAAATCTATTATTCGCAAAGTACGGCGGAGGTCATTTATAATTTTTTTTGCAGAATGTACTCAAGCACAGATGTGGCAAAGACTTAGGTCAATAGGTGCAATAGGTAATAATGCTAATTCTGCTACTATTGATCCGAATGAATTTAATGAATACTTGAGAATGCAAAATACACATCTACTACTGAGTTGGTTGATCGTCATTTCAGTTCACAGGGTTTTATCTCAGGAATGTGACAGAATTTGATGTTAATAATGCAATGCTGTGCATAAAGTCTAATGTGGTAGGTGCAGATGGTATTCCTTTGAAATTAAAAAAAAAACATTTCTAGTGATATTGTACCTTACCTTACATACATTAGAAATTCCTGCATAACACGATAAATTTTTCCTTGGAATTGGAAAATCGGTAGAGTTATATACCAATAAGTAGTAGTAAGGCATTTGATTCCTTAAATCATGATTTATTGGCATTTAAACTAAAATGGCATTTAAACTAAACTAAAATGGCATTTAATCTAATCGCACTCAGTATGTTGTAATAGGTGATCAATGTTCAGATACGTTGGATATATATCGGAGTGTACCACAGGGATCGAATTTAGGCCCTTTTCTCTTTTTGCTATATGTTAATGATGTGTTTCGTGAGTTTTCTACTTTTAGATGTTATACTTATGCTGATGACATGCAATTATTGGCAAGTTCTACTTACGATCATTTACATGATTTTGAATCACAACTTAATGAGGAGCTCGAGAGAGTGGTGTGTTGGTCAAGGGCTAACTTTGAATCCCTCCAAGTCAAATGATGATCTTTACTAAAAGCTCTAATATACATTTGAATATCATTATGGGCGGTTTGGAAATAGAATTAGTAAATAATTATAAATCTCTCGGGTTTTATATTGTAACATGGAATCTACGCAGACTTTAACGCATGAGCTATTATTTACCTCTTATTATAAGGAGAAAAGCATTATGTATGCCATTATTTCTGTACGGTTTAGAGATATTAAGTTGCAAATTCCGTGGAAATTTATATATGCTTAAATTATGTTTTAATTGAATTATAAGGTACATTTTCAATTTGGGTGTAAGAGATCATGATTAAAGGATTAAAATTATAAATAAAAATTATTATAAGTTTAAAAACAATGAAAAGTACTATTAAGTATATATTTTTAAGCTTATTATATATTTTTAAGCTAAGTATATATTTTTAAGCTAATACTGTCATATTTACAGCTTGCATGATAATGAAATAAGTAAAATAAATAATGTAGTTAATTTTTGTGAATCAAATTGAAATTTGTAAATCGTGTGGTGTAATGTAGGTTTTTACTTCTTCAGAAACTGTAATTTTACTGATTCAGTAATCAAAATAAATTTGATTTGGATATATATATTTATAACATTTTGATCACAGTAGATCATAATATAGTCATGTATAACAAACAATATTACGGTAAATGAAAATATTATGATAAAATATTTTAGCTGATTTTAACCATAATATGATATTTTAAAATTGTTACAATAACCATAATATCTTTAGACTACAATCATAATGTAAACCATAATATGTTGCTTTTAGAACATGGTTAACACAACCATGTTTTTTCTCTGCGTGCAGCATTTAACATTTTAAACTAACCTGGTGCTGACACCAATGGTGATACCGATACCACACTTCTTGAATTTCATCATTATCCGCTTGAAATCTAAATGAAGACAAGTAAGTATGTATAGTCGGGCGTGACTGACATACGATGCCCTACACCAGTTAGGAATATTAAATCTGATTTATTTTTCATAATAAAGCATTTAACTTCTATTACCTTGTTCCGATACATTTAAGCAATTTATATATGAAAAACTAATTATCTGAAAGAGGCGTTATATAGGGATAGGGGCAAATGTGGACCATTTTTTACTGAATTTCATTGCTGTAATGATGATGATAGCATGTCATATTTAGGGTCCTATTTTTTCTGTTTTTTTTTATTAATCGCCAGGAATCAAACTCCTTTAAACGATCAGATATATAAAAACAATCATTAATAAGAAAATATAAAACACTAAGTCAATTTTTTGGAAAAAAATTATTTTTTTGGATATTAAACTTCCTATTAATTCCGGTTGTCAAAATTAAGTACCGTGAATACTTAAAACTTATCTACTTTCTAGAAAATCTTTATGCAATGTTCTAAAATACATTGAAATATACTCTTTTTTTTATACCCTTCACCTACTTGAGAAGGATATATAAGAACTAAAAACCCTAAAGCTTACAATAGCCTTTGTTTTTACACATTAAATATAAACAAGTAAGAGTGTTATATTCGGCTATGCCGAATCTTTTATACCCACCATCAAATCACTGCCATATAAACGAACTTTGATATTTTGAATATTTTATTATTATATATCGATATTAATGAGAACATCAGGGTAACATTTGAAAGAGGTCCATTAATGGGGGTTTTACTATTGACAGTGCTAATTTTTATAGGGAGTAGGGTTATTTATACATATATGTACCAATTCTCATAAAAGTCTGTAGGAAGATTTCAGTTCCTTATTTGTTTAAAATTTCATCGATCTAATTGTATTTTGAAGCTATTAAGGAGCATTAAAGTCATAAAATATGGTAGAGAGATTTTAAATCAAAATTGTTTTATGTCGAGTTGCCTTGCGGTATTCATATTTTTCGCGTCATTTTCTGACTTTTTATGGGGGGTAGGGTCAATTATGGACCGATCCACATAAAATTTCATAAAGATTTTTTGGCCTGTAAGACACTTACTTATATGAAATTTCATCGCTATATTCGTTTGTTTAAGCCAGTAGTGAGCTTAATGGACCTTATATGGGGGGTCAATTATGGGCCGACCCACATAAAATTTCATAGAGAAGTTTTGGCGTAAGAAACTTACTTATGTCAAATTTCATCGAAATACTTGTATTTTTAAGCCAGTAATGAGCGTTAAAGTCATTTTCTGAAGGGGACCTTATATGGGGGGTAGGGCCAATTATGGACCGATATACATAAAATTTGATTGAGAGATATTGGCTTGCATGAAACTTATGTGTGTCGAATTTCATCGCTATATTCCCATTTTTAAGCCAGTAATGAGCGTTAAAGTAATTTTCTGAAGGGGACTTTATATGAGGGTAGGGTCAATTAAGGACCGATCCACATAAAATTCATAGAGAGGTTTTGGCTAGTAGGAGAGGTTTTGGCTAGTGAGAAACTTACTTATGTCATATATCATCGCTATACTTTTATTTTTAAGAGATTAATGAGCGTTAAACTCATTTTCTGAAGGGGACCTTATATGGGAGGTAGGGTCAGTAATTGACCGATATACATAAAATTTGGTTGAGAGATATTGACTTGCATGAAACTTATGTGATTCGAATTTCATCGCTATATTCCCATTTTTAAGCCAGTTAAAGTCATTTTCTGAAGTGGATCTTATATGGGGGGTAGGGTCAATTATGGACCGATCCACATAAAATTTCATAGAAAGGTTTTTGCTAGTAAGAAACTTACTTATGTCAGATTTCATCGCTATATTCCCATTTTTATGCCAGTAATGAGCGTTAAAGTCATTTTCTGAAGGGGACCTTATATGGGGGGTAGGGTCAATTATGGACCGATATACATAAAATTTGGTTGAGAGATATTGGCTTGCATAAAACTTATGTGTGTCGAATTTCATCGCTATATTCCCATTTTTAAGCGAGTAATGAGCGTTAAAGTCATTTTCTGAAGGGGACGTTATATGGGGGGTAGGGTCAATTATGGACCGATATACATAAAATTTGGTTGAGAGATATTGGCTTGCATAAAACTTATGTGTGTCGAATTTCATCGCTATATTCCCATTTTTAAGCGAGTAATGAGCGTTAAAGTCATTTTCTGAAGGGGACCTTATATGGGGGGTAGGGTCAATTATGGACCGATCCGCATAAAATTGCATAAAGAGGTTTTGGCTAGTAAAAAACTTACCTATGTCAAATTTCATCGCTATACTTGCATTTTTAAGAGAGTAATGAGCGTTAAAGTCATTTTTTGAAGGGGACGTTATATGGGGGGTAGGGTCAATTATAGACCGATATACATAAAATTTGATTGAGAGATATTGACTTGCATGAAACTTATGTGTGTCGAATTTCATCGCTATATTCCCATTTTTAAGCCAGCAATCAGCTATTTAGTCATTTTCTAAAGGGGACCTTATATGGGGGGTAGGGCCAATTAAGGTCCTATGTCCGCCATAATGCAGAATTATTTTGCAGACGTCAAAAAACTGACCTATGCGAAATTTTGTGGTATTTGCTTCATAAAAAACTAATTTGTGAATATTTGAAGCTATTTATACAATATTCCGGGGGTACATTTGTATGGGGGCTATGTGAAATCGTTGACCGATTTTGCCCATTTTCAATACCAAACATTTCTGATCAATAAAATATATTTTAGGAAAATTTCATCTCAATATCTCTTATTTTGTGGACGCTATCGTGCCAACAACAGACAGACGGACATGGCTAAATCGTCTTAGAATCTTACGAGGTCCCAGAATTTATGGGGTCTTAGAGCAATATTTCGATGTGTTACACACGGAATGACGAAATCAATATACCCCCCATCTTTTTTGATGGTGGGTATAAAAATAACGCAATGATGCCAACAGCATCCAAACATACAAAAAAATACACAGCTGAATAAAACCATGGTATATTAATTATATGGTAGTGTTAACAAAGCAGCTGATTGTTTTTGCTAAAACACTTTTGATTTTTTTACATGTATTTTGACAGTGTGCTGGCACTTTTAAGTGTAGGCGTATTGTCAAACTCCATATATAAAAAATAAAATGAATTCGCTATGTTTTTCTGAATTCGCCGACGACACTACCTTATAATTAATATATCTTGAATATAACTAAATACATCTACACACACTCATGTACATCTTTTTCTAATATACAGTGTTGTTGTTGCTTTTTAACAAAGTATGAAAAAAATATGACATTTTTTGATGAAAGAGGTTGTCTCGGATTTTTGCTCATATCTCCGTTATTTACCGACCGATTTTGCTGATTTTAAATAGCGATTTTCTCGAAAGCATGTCTAATAGAATTATTGAAGATTCGGATCTCGCCGATATCTGGGGTCCTCTAAAAACTGACAGACAGACGGACATGGCTTAATCGACTCCGCTATCTATAAGGATCCAGAATATATATACTTTATAGGGTCGGAAAATTATATTATAGAAATTACAAACGGAATGACGAACTTATATATACAATTCTCACGAAAGTGAAGGGTACAAAAAGCGCAACTTTCAATGACCGATAACATAAAAGTTTGACATACCAACGCTGAACGGTTTGGGGGCTTTTATACTCTAATCTAGTACTTTAAGTTATCATGGGAATTTTTCACCCAAAGACCATGACCCTCAATTTGTTGCATAGTGTAATTTATTGTAAATAAAAAAACTGTAAAACTATTTGTAACCAGTTTTTGTTTGATCATCGTCAAACAAAAATAAGTAGTTATTCACCCAAAAGGTAACTACTTACACTTTTCCCCAATATTACTTTCCTACTTACCGGGTAAGTAAAGATTTAGCTGAGACTGTTTTCAACAAAATGAACATGTATGGATTATATTGTCATTTTGGGAAGGGGATCCAAATATGAACCGATTTTGTCCTTCTCTAATACCAAAAAAACTGCATAAACATACTACTGTTGGTTGATACTGTTGGACAGACAGAGAACCAATTTAGCTAGATCGTAAAATAATAATCCAGGACCCACCACTTTTTTGATGGTGGTTAAAAATTATGGTGACCTTTAACCCCTTATTTCGATACTAATGTTTTAAATATAATAATTTTGTTTTTTTTTTTTTGATTTGATTTGAAAAACCAGTGCCAGAAAATATATAGATTTTAAGCAAATTGTAAAAAAACTCAAAAAGTTAAAAATAAATCGGAAAGATTCAATCCTACCGCCAATAGAAGTGAAAATTTTGTTCCCTTGAAATTTTCATTTTCCTCGAAGGGAAAATTGCTATCGTTAACTTGTTGTGAACAATTCATTCACAATAGTTGATTTTGTATGGAAAAGCTGTTCAATGTTTACAAAATATCATCAGCAAATTTCACAACAGGGGAATTTTTTTTACGGCAAAAAAGTTAGTGAACGAAAAAGTGAAAAGAAAGGGAACATATTTCATGTGAAAGGATTTTCAAAAACAAGAAAAAAAATTTACAATTTCGTTTTAACAATAAACTTTTTCTTTTAAAAATATAATCTCAATTCAATTTAAATAAATATTTTTGGAAATTTGTTTTTCCCAATCATTGTTTTTTTAAATATTGGCAAATATTTATAAAGTTTTTAGTAATATATTTATATAAAAAAGTAATTAGCTTTTTTTAATGGAAAAAAAAAAAAACAAATAAGATTGAAATGATATTAAAAAAAGATTCCATAGAAAAGTATACATTTATTAAATAAATGGAATTTTTTTGTTAACGTCATTAGGAAAAATAAATACTTTTTTTTTGGTAAAGTGTGTTGTTGGAAATTATTTCATTTTATCATTTATGGTATAAATTTAAATGTACAACAAAAATGGCAATACAATAAAAACAAATTAAATGCGTAAAAATAAAGTTCAATCAACTTTAGTAAACCAGAAGAAACAACAACAAAATAATGAGTGTGAATTTTAAAGAAAAAAAGTATGTATATATATGTACATATATATTATGACACATGTTCATGATGATAGCGTTAATGATGAACAAACGTAATGATGAAAACGGGTTGTAAAAATTAAAATAAATAAAAATTACAACATTTTTAAATATTTTACATTTTATATTTAGCAAAACTGCGCGAGGGTATAAAACAAAGACTACACTGAAAATAATCCATGCTCAACTTTACGAAAAAAAAATTCGTAACTTCTATTTTCGTAATATTTACAAAAATTTCCTGTATAATACGAATATAATAACACCCTTTTCTATTTTTGCGAAAGTACGAAAACTTTTCGTAATATTTTTTCTTAAATTTTAGCGAAATTAAACATAATGATATAAATTTTATTATGATTAAATAAAACTACAACATTTTTATAAAATTTAAGAAAAAGTATAATATTATTCACGATTAAAAAATTTGAAAATTCGTGTGGAGAATAATTTTGAACTAAAATTTGAAAATTTATTTTAAAATGAACAAAAATGTGAGAATAAATTAATATTTCATAAATTTTACCATATTTATTCAAAATTCCCTTTTTCCTATTTATGTAAATTAATTTTTTCAAGAATATTTTGCATTACACTAAAATATTTCGTACAATTTCGTATATATTACGAAAGAATTTTGTGGTGCGAAACAACGAACGAATCGTACAATGTATGACATTTTTCGTATATATTAAGCATGGATTTTTTTCAGTGTAGAAAAAAATGGTTAGTTTTTGTTTAAAAACATTAAACATATCGATAATATTATGTTATGGCATATTTTTGCTAGAATGTACTAAACACTGAAAGAAATATTTACCAATTTTTTTTCTTTAATTATTCTTAACAAAATTAATAATATCTTTTTATAAACAAAATTGATTTTATTTCAATTTATAAAAAAAAAAATAATTTAATCAAATTTATTTACCAACAATATAGTGTTAAATAAAAATTTAAATAACATTAAACAAAAACTTCGCTCAATTGTTATTTATGTAAAAAATCTGAAAATACCAAGCATCTCGTAAACAAATATCATTTTATTTAAATAATGGCATAATTGGTATGTATACAAATATGTTATTTAAGAAAAATATATATTTTTTTCTATTAAATGTTAACATATCACACAATATTGTTTTATATGTTATATTAAAATTGTGTGGTTAACGTGATTAAGTAAAAAAATCTCTTCCGGAACACTTAATATTAAGAAACGCATATGAAGTATTTACCCGTCTGACGGCAACTGACTTCTACGTTATGGCCCAATTTTTGAAATTTATTAAATGTTAACAAATTAAACAATATTGTTTTATATATACACTATGTAGATAAACAGATTAACCAAAAAAGTCTGTTTCGGAATGCTTTATATAAAAAATCCGAAAAACACGCGTGCATAGGAAAAGCCTACCTCTGTTTTAATTGATTTTATTCTATATAAATCCTCTCAAAGTAAATTAATAAAGTAGCATCACTTGAACAGCTGACTATTTTTTTAACTACACTGAAAAAAGTCCATGCCTAATATATACGAAAAATGTCGTACATTGTACGTATCGTTCGTTGTTTCGCACCACAAAATTCTTTACTAATATATACGAAATTGTGCGAAATATTTTAGTATAATGCAAAATATTCTTGAAAAAATTAATTTACATAAATTGAAAAAAGAGAATTTTAAATAAATATGGTAAAATTTACAAAATATTAATTTATTCAAACATTTTTGTTCAATTTAAAATAAATTTTCTAATTTTAGTTCAAAATTTTTCTCCATACGAATTTTCAATTTTTTTATGAAAATAATTCGAGAATACAGTGGACTTCCAATAGTACGTGCCCTCTTTATTACGAATGTCCAATAATACGAATGGCAAAATTGTTGCATTGTCTACTCTATAGTACAAATAAAGTCGCAATTTTTCTGTTCGATAGATAGAACGCATTTTTATGGGAATTTTGGTTTTTATTTACATATGAATGAAGTTTTTATTATGATTTTAATTTATTATTTCGTATTATTCACCTTAAGCTCAGTTATTTAGAAGTTTTTTTGTATTTATTATAAGTGTTTTGTGTGACCCAAGAGAAGAAATTAAATTGGATGAAAACGCCAATCAGAAAAATATTGAAGCCTCAAAGGCGCTGTTATTGAAAAGGCCGTAGGAATCATTTTACAAAGTAATAAACAACAATGTTTAATTATGGATTTTCTAATAAGTAAAATGTTATTTATATATCTATGAACTGTCAATTTTGAAAATATTATGACTCCACATTCCAATGGGTTTAAGCAATACTATATGTGATCCTTTAACTATTCCAAGTTTTTAACAGAAAATTTTAAATTAGAGAATTGTTTTTGAAAGTGGTAAATTCCATTCAAGTTTCTAATAAAAGTTTTATGTAATCTGAACATGTTTAATACATTTTAGAACAGATATGTACATGCAAATTGTCTTTTACACACATATTTTTAAAAACATTAAAATTTAAAACCTTCTATATCTCATTTCAACCATTTTACTCACGATACTTTCAAAATTAAAATTCGTATACGTAAATATTTCCCTTTTATGCCTGTATATGTACAACAGAAATTTATTTGAAATAATACACATTTATTATATTTTGTTTCGTTATGTAATTCTTCATGAAGAATAAAACAAAAATAAATAAAATCCAATATTTTATGTTTATTATTTGAATTTAAACATACAAAATGTGTTGTTCAATAATACGAATTTTTCGGTACTACGAAAGGGCCTGACACTATATAATTCGTACTAGTGGACGTCCACTGTAATATTATACTTTTTCTTAAATTTTATAAAAATGTTGTAGTTTTATTTAATCATAATAAAATTAATATCATTATGTTTAATTTCGCTAAAATTTAAGAAAAAAATATTACGAAAAGTTTTCGTACTTTCGTAAAAATAGAAAAGGGTTTTATTAAATACTATTTCGTATTATACACGAAATTTTTGTAAATATTACAAAAATAGAAGTTACGAAATTTTTTTCGTAAAGTTTAGCACGGATTATTTTCAGTGTAGATAAGTGAACAAGTTGTCAAAGTTTGTTGTGAATTTTGAATTGTTAACATTGTTTATGTCGCCATTTTTAAATGGTGTTTTGCTATTTGTTAAAAGTTGAAAAAGTGAATTATAAGTGGGTTTAAAGTAGTTTAAAAGTGTTATAAATTGTATAATATATAATAATATAATTAAATCCTTAATATTTTCAACATAAAAGTAATATTTTTGTTTATGTTTTGTTCACATTGTTGTTAAAGGAAATTTTTGTTAAATTTTATTTTGACACAATATTGAATTATTTTATAAACAAAATACATGTTGTTTGTTCTAAATTTTGTTGTACAGCAAGAGATTTCGCTACTTTATTAATTTATTATGATTCCTCATTTACAATTCCACCTTCTTCCTTACAGAGATCACAAAAATAAGCGACATTCTCTTTGTTTACTAAATTCATAAATTGATTTTATATATCTTAGCACACTTGTCACATTCAATGTTATCTTCATTTGCTTTCACATTCCTTTAACATTGTTCACCATTAGTGGTGATAAATCATTGATCATAGCTGTGAATTTCTTGTGCTAACTTTTTTAGTTTTTGTAATAGAAAAAATATATTGTTCAGTATTAGAACGTCAATTAAAGTGAACAGACTGTCTAGAGTTTTAACGTGAGCACCTGCCGTGTCGGCAGGTTCTCACGGTGGACCGGTGGACCGAAGCACGATCCATCAATAAGCCGTAGACAACGTTCTTACTCACAGTGACACGCTGTGGTAAGTCTGATATGAACAGAGTATACTGTGAACATATCTGGACAAGGAAGGAAAATTAATTGGTATCACTTGCATATGATACCTTTCATCCATCATCATTCAACCCAGCACACATCTCATTTATTCGACACATTCATAGAGAAAAACATTCTTTTAACCGCCACTAATACTCTTCCCGCGAATTTGGGTTCAACCAACAGCCACTACATGGATCCCGAAGGAACCTCAACCAACTGACCAGCCAGGACATAGTCCTGCGGGCAACTGGCCACCCGTAGTACCAGATTATGCGGTGCTCTGGTCTGACCTCTGGCAATCTATGCAAGGACTAAGCCAAGCAGTAGACTGAGAGCACCAATTTTTCAATCCCGGTCAGATTGGAGGTATTGGGCCCTCTTTATACCCCAGGGATTGCAATAACACCAAGGCGGAGGTCTCGCCAAGGTAACATGCCCCCGGGGGGAAATTAAAGTGAACAATAAGACATAATAATATTTTCGATAATATAATTTGAAGCTTGAAAAAATTTAAGGTAAACCTCAGAACTGCCCTGGGGCACATTCACCAAATATTTGTAATGCTTGTGATTTAGAACAAAATTTGGTTAAAATATAGAAAAAATCAGTAATAATTTGTTTTAATTTTTTTGTTAAGTTTTGTGAAATAAACAATAAATATCTGGTTTATTAAAGAATTAAAGTATAAAACAGCGAAATAAGTTTTTATTTTTGTATAGCGGGTATAGCGTAAGCTCGGTGTGGAGTTACACTGCAACCAGGTACCTGACCCATAGAAAAACATTTAGAAGTTTAGATATTCTCCGATCCTGACAAAATGTCCAGAAGCATATCTCCGAATTTATACTCTTGCTCTTCCTGCCACAGGTTTGGCAAGGGGGCGCTGGTCGACGCATTGTATTCACCCTGTGGTTGGAAAAGTATCACCGTGAGATAGGGCTACACGCCAGGTAATCACGTAAAGCACTTCGACTTTCCAGATTAATAAAATACAACATTAAACTGAAAGAAAAAACAAATTCGAAAACAATGTAGTTTACCAGCGGTAAAAATACACATTATGTACTCGCTTATCTAAGCAGTATTTCGTGGCAGTTAGTGGTGATGCTTTCACTTATTCTTCCATTTAGATTTAACATAAAAGTGTACTAGACTACCTCATCGATGTACTCTCGCTTAGAATGTAAGCCACAATATTATTAAGACAAATTAAAATTTCACTTACATAATGTGTGGTGTTCTAAGCGAAGTTAATGAGACGCCTATAAACGCTTGCAAATAATAATGTAATGTATGTAGATTACAGCTCTATTTGCATTTGTAAGTTACATGT
>NC_060949.1:9387416-9389437 GCF_022045245.1 Lucilia cuprina
TCGATTTCGTCTTTACTAAAGCTTTCTTATTTACATTATAGTTGGGCCTTAAGTTAATGACAAAATCGAACGAAAAGTCTCTCAAGTGCTTAAGAAAATCCAAGAAAACTTTTATGTGGCTATAATGTACTCTTAACTATTAACATTTTTTTTATTTTCTTTGTGTACAATAAACAAACAAATGATTTAGTACTGAGTGTGCTGTCAGTATCGCTGTTTGCTTAAACAAATGAAATTTTGACGAAACTTAACGAAGCTCTCTTAAGTACATTATAGTTTGTCACATACGTTTTATATGTGTTCGCACAGTTTATGTAAGCATATTATAGTTAGGCCTTAATTTGAGCTGTCGTAAAAGATTCTGTCATAAAAGTTTCTGTCGTCGCTCGTTTCTTGCTCTTGCAATGGAAATGAACGAAAGTAAATTAACGAAGGAATGGATAATACTAATTATTGTTGTACTTTTTTAGTATCTACACTACATATTTATACGTTTTTAGATTTATTAACTTTTTAAAATACTTTTTTTTCAACATAATATGTATATATTTGATTACAATGTTTACAAGCCCTATTCGCGGGTACAGTAGTATGGGGGCCAGGTGAAATAATGGACGGATCTTAACCATTTTTAATAGGATTCATCCTTGGGGCAATTTAATTGAATTATTTCTACTTTTAAACTATAAAATTATTAATTTTATGTTACATTAATATTATCTTTAAATTTCAGTTTTCCATATAAGCATTTTTTACATTGATTTCTCATTTCTTGTTTTTTCGCTCTTTCACTTATACATGTGCAAAATGTAGTAGTATATGTCTGCCGATCCCGGCTGTACAATAACCACTTCAAGGTACACCAAGTGATCTTACGCTCACGTTAAAACCACGCAAAGTATATCAACCAAATTCTTCAAAAATATTTGTTGTTGTCCTAAGCTGTTTGGTTTTGAAAGTCAGCTAAATCTGTTCACGACGTAAAAAATTATGAGTAAAAACTTAAAACTACCTCAAAAAAAAACTTTTTTCCTAATTCTTAAGCAATTTTCTCAGAAACCACAAAAGATAAACCGATGAATTTTGTCACTCACTATTTTCTAATTTCTCCTAGCCCCCATACAAAGGTACATATTCCCGGAAATTAGATTATCGTTAATAACTCCTTGAAATATATCGGCATAAACACAAAATTTTTTACATATAAATATAATAAGAACATAAAATATATTACTAAAACAGATTTGTTTAGGTTCACAATTGGATATAGCTCCAATACAAGGTCTACTTCCGTAGTTGCCCTTCAAACATTTACCAGACAGAACTGTTGCGCATCACCTCAGACGCCACGTCGGAAACACTTCTGGATGATTGTCAGACGGGAACGCACATTTTACAAAAACAAAATACATTGATTTCGAATTTTCGTCTTCTAGAAATATATTTTAAAGTTACTTCCGTATTATTGTTTTTTGGTTAAACAAAAAAAAACATGTCTGTTGAGTTTTTTTAATCTGGAAGTATATGTTCTATTGACTTCAGAATGAATGTTAGGTGAGAACACACATTTTACAATAACAACCCAGCGGTAAACGAAACAAAGTACTTAGATAATATGCGATGACGTGAGTATGATACTCTAAGCGAGCAATCTAAGTACTTAGAGTGCAATCTAAGCGTAATCCAACATATCACCAACTTAAATTATAACTTAGGTTACGATTTAAGCAGGGAGTCAGCTGATTTTTTTAATGTTGTTTTTATTAAAAAAAAAACATTAATAAAGAACCGTTTTTTTTTTGTATACATAAAAGAAATGGAAAACAAAATAAATTTTTATGTTCAAAGAAGTTTTGTATTAGAAGTGACGTGTTTTTTAAAAGGTGAAAATATTTAATAAAAAATGGAAGGTATTTCGTCCAGAAATTTAAGGCGTTTGGTAAATAAGAAAAAAGAAGGGACAATAGAAGAAAAAGGGAATGAAAATAATACAAGTGTTAATAATAAAATTAACAATCCCG
>NC_060949.1:9389537-9391072 GCF_022045245.1 Lucilia cuprina
ACCGTCTTATGGCAAGTACTCAGGAAAAAAATCTATATACGGTTCGATTTGTCTATTGATCCCCTATCGATGACATATTTTGGTTTTGCTGCTCAACGAATATTTTAAGATTTTTGAGTATAAAAACTTTTTCATTAAATTTGCCAATTTGCCAAAGTTTGTTACGTTATACCGTCTTATGACAAGTACTCAGGAAAAAAATCTATATACGGTTCGATTTGTCTATTGATCCTCTATCGACGCCATATTTTGGTTTTGATGCTCAACGAATATTTTAAAAATTTTGAGTATAAAAACTTTTTCATTAAATTTTGAAAACTTGTCAAAGTTTGTTACGTTATACCGTCTTATGGCAAGCACTCAGGAAAAAAATCTATATACGGTTCGATTTGTCTATTGATCCTCTATCGATGACATATTTTGGTTTTGCTGCTCAACGAATATTTAAAAATTTTTTAGTATAAAAACTTTTTCATTAAATTTGTCAATTTGCCAATTTGCCAAAGTTTGTTACGTTATACCGCCTTATGGCAAGTACTCAGGAAAAAAATCTATATACGGTTCGATTTGTCTATTGATCCTCTATCGATGCCATATTTTGATTTTGATGCTCAACGAATATTTTAAAAATTTTGAGTATAAAAACTTTTTCATTAAATTTTGAAAACTTGTCAAAGTTTGTTACGTTATACCGTCTTATGGCAAGCACTCAGGAAAAAAATCTATATACGGTTCGATTTGTCTATTGATCCTCTATCGATGACATATTTTGGTTTTGCTACTCAACGAATATTTAAAAATTTTTGAGTATAAAAACTTTTTCATTAAATTTTGCAAATTTGTCAAAGTTTGTTACGGTATACCGGCTAATAGCAAGTACTCAGGAAAATAGTCTATATACGGTTCGATTTGTCTATTGATCTCCTATCGATGACATATTTTGGTTTTGCTACTCATCGAATATTTAAAAATTTTTGAGTATAAAAACTTTTTCATTAAATTTTGCAAATTTGTCAAAGTTTGTTACGGTATACCGGCTAATAGCAAGTACTCAGGAAAAAAATCTTTATACGGTTCGATTTGTCTATTAATACCCTATCGATCACATATTATAGTTTTCCTGCTCAACGAACATTTTTAATTTTTAAGCATAAACACCTTTGTTAAATTTGTAAAATCTTCAAAGTTTGTTACATCACAGCATTTCATAGAAAGTACTTTGAAAAACACTTAATACTTAGAATGATTCGTTTTTCGATTCGCTATTAATAACACATTTCAGATTTAGTGCTCAAAGAGGATTTTAATGTTTATTTGGATATTTAAATATTTCACAAATATATCAATGAGTTTGTTATGGTTTGTTATCTTTTTGTTTACGTTTTTTATGTATTTTCTTCTTTGTTAACGTAACAAACTTTGACAAATTTTCAAAATTTAATGAAAAAGTTTTTATACTCAAAAATTTTTAAATATTCGTTGAGCAGCAAAACCAAAATATGGCATCGATAGAGGATCAAAAATTTTTAAATATT
>NC_060949.1:9391172-9393608 GCF_022045245.1 Lucilia cuprina
GAGATGTAGTTGACAAATAACTTTCAATACAAAGTCTGTGAAATGCATGGCTACAATCATTTATAATTAAACAATCTTGACCTTCACTCATGGTTTCTTTACAAACCTCACAAACTGAAGGTTCAATTGTCACAGGTGCCACTGGAAGTGGTGGTGGAGGTTGTAAAGGTGGAGTTTGATCCAAAGACATGTTTCGATTAATTTTATGATCAACAGATATTAAAACCGATAAGAAACTTTACCAAAAAAATGGGTATCTATGAAATATATTTGCTAAAGCGCAGTTAAAAACAAATATTTTCACTTTTGACTATCGATAAAAATTAAGTTTATATTAAAATTTTTAAATATTTTCACGTATACTTCAAGAAGTAGAAAATTGTGAAATATGAAATAGAGATAAGAAAATTATTAAAATAGATTTCATTCAGAAGTGAAGAGTTATGTTAGAAGAGATTTAATTAGTAAATATGAATGGTAATTTGTCATTTGAAAGGGAATTGATTATTCGCCAAAATAAATTCAAACTAAATGTTTAAAGATAACCTATGTTTCCCCTTTTTTTCAAATAATAGGAATTATTGAATGTAGTTGCTGAAGACCAAATATATAATGAATTCCACTGTTGATACAAATTAGTTATATGTATATGTAGCTTTCTAGATATTTTTGCTTTTCGTTCAAAAGTAGAAATTTGGTGATTTTAATGCAATGAAATATTGCAAAAAATTTGTTAATAGTATAATTTTCCAAAGAATTATTATTGAGAATGTAGCTAACTAAAACATTAGCATAAATTCCCTTTTAATCAATTAAATATAAATTGATAGTATAATTTCAAAACAATTTGCATTTATGAAAAAGTTTGCAAGTAGTTAAGAAAAATAACTTTTTTCAATATCTATGTATATAAGTGATGGTGAATTGAGTTCATTAGGCAGTAAATGATATAAAGATTTATTCAGGAAAACAAAACTTGGTCTATTTAGCAAAATACATGATTTAATATTATTATAAAAGCTAACCCACCAGCAGGATAGATTTTCATGTCCAATAAGCTATCTCTTTAATATAACAGACATTAAAATGCATATTTAGCATATAAATGTTATCCAGTTGATACTAAAGTGGCTAGTAACTTGTATGCAAATTATAAATAAAGACATAAATCTGTATTCAGCTACCACAAAACAACAATTTGAATTATTATTATTCCATAAAATTCTGAAAAGGACTGCCAATTTGCAAACGGTTAGTTTATTCGAATGCTTAATCCTCAAATAGCTAAAAAAAAATCCAGTAAGTTCATGAAAGTTATTTCAAAATAAATGTCATAATAATAAAACGATTAGAGTTTCATGCATAAAATGAACTTTAAGATATCTAAAAACAATTTTTTTTAGCTTTCTGAAACAAAACTGTTTCTTCGAGCCACACGTTGGGCGCCATTATTATATTGTAGTGTACACCAAATTGAAATAAGGATACAGATGCCAATGTCTATTAAATTTTCCTAGGGCATCGAGAAATAAAAGAAGAAAGAGGACTGCAGGAGCCATAATATTGCTAGCTATGCAGCCGGGAGGGGGGTTCGTGTCCTTTTCCACTTATATCCGCTTTTCCAATACAATATTTTTTTTATATAGACTCCCTTTTTATTACAAGGTTAATTAAATATGGTCCTGTACGACTAGACAAAAAAAAAAACAAAGCCCCAAAGCCTAGCCTTTCTGTGTAATTTTACAAAATGGAATAAATCTTTATTAACGCTTTAAATAAGTCACCCTGATGTTATTTGGGGACCATGTATAACCCTCTCCTACCATGCTCTAGTGGCATTTATCTATTAAAACTAGAGCCCCACATTTATCCTACCCTATCCACTCATCACATTTAAAGTAAACCACAAAAAATTTAAATTTAGCAATCCATTATAAAAATGTTATTTATTATTTTTCAAGAATTTATCATTTTTACTTAAAACTACTATTTATTTTTAAATTATTTAAATAACTATTAAATGATGCCTGAAAATAGGTAGTCTAATTACAATAATTATAAAGAAAATAAATGTTTCAATTTAGTTAAATGAATTTAATCTTAAAATGTTAATCATAATGTAATTCTATTCATTTTATTCTCATAAGTGTAAATAGATAATCTCTAATTATTTTCACGAAATAAAAACAAAAATTTAGAAAATTTAACAATTACGTCGACCGATTGTGCAATTTAATTTCGGCAAAAAAAAATATAAACATATGTTTTTAAGAAATAAATAAAAGCAAAAATTTCAATGTCAAGGTCAGGATTTTACCAAAACAGAACAAAAAAAATTGATGATCATAATGTTAAGCAACTGAGCGCATCTGTTAATTAACATTAATAAAGAAACGCAATGAAATTGAAAATTTGTCTCTTCATTAATATTATTTT
>NC_060949.1:9393708-9406466 GCF_022045245.1 Lucilia cuprina
TTGTATTGAATTGTGTTTGGCTTTGTTTCTTCAAACAAAACGTCAAAATAGAAATACTCATTTTAAGCACATTATGAAATAAAAATGTATTTAATTTTTTGTTTTTAGACAGAAATTTCTATGAAATCGTAAAAAATATTATTATATAGTTTCTTTAACGTTTAACAAAAATATTTTATGTTTGGTGTTCACATTTTGTTCACACTAAGAAAATATTTGTAGGTTGAAAAATAAAAATGTTTCAAGAAAAACAGCTGATATTTTGCATGCTCTTCAAAAATATTTTGTGTTCACATTACAGCAAACAAATATTTGATAACAAACGTCAAATATTTGATAGGTGTGAACGTAAGTAAAACACTAAATAATATTTTTTTCTATTCTTGCATTTCGATATCAAAAGTAAGTAACAGCAAAAACAAACCAAAATAATATTAATGAAGAGACAAATTTTCAATTTCATTGCGTTTCTTTATTAATGTTAATTAACAGATGCGCTCAGTTGCTTAACATTATGATCATCAATTTTTTTTTGTTCTGTTTTGGTAAAATCCTGACCTTGACATTGAAATTTTTGCTTTTATTTATTTCTTAAAAACATATGTTTATATTTTTTTTGCTGAAATTAAATTGCACAATCGGTCGACGTAATTGTTAAATTTGCTAAATTTTTGTTTTTATTTCGTGAAAATAATTAGAGATTATCTATTTACACTTATGAGAATAAAATGAATAGAATTACATTATGATTAACATTTTAAGATTAAATTCATTTAACTAAATTGAAACATTTATTTTCTTAATAATTATTGTAATTAGACTACCTATTTTCAGGCATCATTTAATAGTTATTTAAATAATTTAAAAATAAATAGTTGTTTTAAGTAAAAATGATAAATTCTTAAAAAATAATAAATAACATTTTTATAATGGATTGCTAAATTTAAATTTTTTGTGGTGAGTGGATAGGGTAGGATAAATGTGGGGCTCTAGTTTTAATATTTAAATGCCACTAGAGCATGGTAGGAGAGGGTTATGAGGCATGGTCCCCAAATAACATAAGGGTGACTTATTTAAGGCGTTAATAAAGATTTATTCCATTTTGTAAAATTACACAGAAAGGCTAGGCTTTGGGGCTTTGTTTTTTTTTTTTTTTTTTTTTTGTTGTCTAGTCGTACAGTCGACCATATTTAATTAACCTTGTAATAAAAAGGGAGTCTATATAAAAAAAATATTGTACTGGAAAAGCGGATATAAGTGGAAAAGGACACGAACCCCCCTCCCGGCTGCATAGCTAGCAATATTATGGCTCCCGCAGTCCTCTTTCTTCTTTTATTCCTCGATGCCCTAGGAAAATTTAATAGACATTGGCATCTGTATCCTTATTTCAATTTGGTGTACACTACATGTTTTATCCTGAATTCAATATTGTTCCTGTCGATGTCCATTTAACAACTCTGATGCAGGGAACCGTTATTCTTTTTATAATAAAACTCAAAAAATAATAATTATTTTGGATTTTTTTTGGTGGAAATACTAATTATTTTCTGATTTTTATTTTTTTGGGCACAAATAAAAATCAAAAAATGATTTTTAATTTTTTTTTTGCAGAAATAATAATTATTTTTTGATTTTTATATTTTTGGCAGAAATAAAAATCATTAAGGCAATATCATTTTTGTTTATTCCTTTGTTTGTTAATTAGCTTGATTTTTATACCCTACACCACTATAGTGGGGAGGGTATTATACGTTTGCGCTGATGTTTGTAACATACAACAAGTATGAATGTATAGTCGGGCGTAGCCGACTATATAATACCCTACACCTGTCAGTATGTATGTTATAAATGGGGATTATTTAAAAAATAAAGAATTTTTTATTTTGGCAAAAAAAAATTTTTAACAAGAGGATTCAAAGGGGAGTAGGGCAAAATATGGCCCTATCCATAAAAATGTTGGTAGGGGGAGTTAAGTCTACTTCAATAATATTTATTTAAAATTTAAAAGTGTTAATAGTGTTTGTAAGAATTTTGTCCTTTAAGTCATTTTCTGAAGTTTGTATGGGGGATAGGATCAAATGAAGCCCGATCATTACAAAAATCGGTAGTGTCATTTAAAGTTCTATAAAACTGAGTTTTGTCGACTTTTGTTAACATAATAGATATTGAATACGCGTATCAAACATGTATTCACTATTCAATAGCATAGCTAGCTGGTATGTGTGATCCCAAATGAATAAAAACAAAGAATATGTTGGGAATTTCTTTTATTCAAACATTTCAACAAAATACCCACACGAAAAAACGAGTATTGAGTATATTATTCACTATTCAATAGCATAGCTAGCTGGTATGTGTGATCCCAAATGAATAAAAACAAAGAATATGTTGGGAATTTCTTTTATTCAAACATTTCAACAAAATACCCACACGAAAAAACGAGTATTGAGTATATTATGATTTACTCTATTAAATAATATTTACACGCATTTTCGCACAGCAGTTCTTAAAGTAAATAGAGTCTATTTACTTTAAGAACTGCTGTGCGAAAATGCGTGTAAATAAAATATAATTAACAATAAAGGTACCGGTTGGAGCCTAAAATGAAGATAGCATATTATTTTAAATTCTTTATATAAAAAATGTTTGGTAATTTATTTCTTTGTTTATTTATATTTTTTAGCTATAATTTTATTAATATTTTCAAAAAAAAATTTTGTTACTTATAGTTTCTATACAATAAAATTTATATTCATAAAATCAACAACTTTAATTTTTTACACATCGTTTCATTTATTTTTGCTTTGTTATTTGCTGTTGCATTGGTGAAAACATTCGTATACTCAAATCATATTTATATTTAAATTAATTTTGCGAAGAAGATATAAGTATGGTAATTGAACAAAGTATGGTAATTGAACAAACAACTACATTGCTTACTTCATACCTGTTGTATATGAAAGAAAAGTGTATGAATATACGACACAACCAAATGCTGACTATACGTATATTTATTTGTGTTAAAATTAGTATTAGAGTAGGCAGAATATGTTTGTGCGCTTTGTGTTTCACGATACATACTCATACTTGTTTGGTTGCAATACATTACGATTACTACTTTTGTCATTCATATCAAATTATCAACACATAGTTAAAATAAAAATAAAAACAAGTAAGCCTTGAAGAGAAAGAAAATAAAATATTACTTTTCAGAAAAAATATAAAGAGTGTAAAAAATATATACATAAAAATATTAAGAATAAAAAAGAGAAGAAAAACATAAAAAATAAATAGATACTTATTAATTCCGAGGACAAAATTTATGTTAAATTCAAAATAATGAACATTGGTGATAAATTTAACATTGTGGATATCATGAATCTTCAGGGATCTAATTATCGTGGGAAAATTTCTGTCAGTCGTGCAATCCAGAATGTCATTCAGTAAAGGACTAATTCTATATTTCGGACATTTAGAAAGAATAAGACAAAAGATGGATACACTAACAGATATTTTTTGTTAAAATCATTGTTATCGTGCAAAAGATCGTTCGATAGTAGTTATATATCATTTTGTATATACTGCCATAGTATAATTTTGAATGAAAAAAAGTATATATATATATATATATATATATATATATATATATATATATATATATATATATATATATATATTATATATATATATATTCCGTGTATATATATATATTATATATATATATATATATATTTCCCACGATAATTAGATCCCTGAAGATTTATGTTATCCACAATGTTAAGTTTAGCACCAATGTTCATTACTTTGAAAATATATATATATATATATATATATATTATATATATATATATATTATATATATATATATATATATATATATATATAATATATATATATATATATATATATTATATATTATATATATATATATTATATATATATATTCCCACGATAATTAGATCCCTGAAGATTTATGTTATCCACAATGTTAAGTTTAGCACCAATGTTCATTACTTTGAATTTAACATAAATTTTGTCCTCGGAATTAATAAGTATCTATTTATTTTTTATGTTTTTCTTCTCTTTTTATACCCTCCACCACCATCAGTGGTGATAGAGGGTATATATAACTTTGTCATTCCGTGTGTAACACCAAGAAATATTCATCTAAGACCCAACAAAGTATATATATTCTGGGTCCTTATCAAATTCTGAGTCGATCTAGCTATGTCCGTCTGTCCGTCTGTCTGTGTAAAACACGCTCACGATAAAACGAAGCAATAGATGTTAACCAAATTCACCCAAAATATTCTTCGTTTTCCTAAATTGTTTGGTATTGAAAATGGGCAAAATCGGTTCACATCGGGAAAATTTATGAATCAAAATTTGAAACAACCTCGAAAAAAATATGCATTTTTTGCACATTCTGATGTAATTTTCTCGAAAACTATGTAAGATAATTCCATAAAAATTTGCATACATTCATATCCACACAAGAGCTTTATCTCTGCGTAAAATTGCTAGAATCGGTCCACAATTTCATATACCTCCCATACAAAAGTGCAAATTCACGGAAATTTGGTTTTTTGTTAATAACTTCCGTCGTAATGTCGATATCTTCACAAAATTTTAGAAATTAAAATTTTATGACAATAGAATTTATACAATGGAAATTTTTTTTTGAATGGGTCCATAATTGGTCATAGCTCTCATACAAGGTCCTCTCCCGAAAATCACTTAAACGCGCATAACTTATTATTAAATTAAGATATCGATATAAAATTTGGTACAAGTATTGCTCTTATATACAGAAATATTACAATGAAAGATTTTTTGGATCGGTCCATAATTGGTCATAGCTCCCATACAAGGTCCCCTCCCGAAAATCAGTTAAACCCTCATAACTCATTAGTAAATCAAGATATCGATATAAAATTTGGTACTAGTATTGCGTTTATATACAGAAATATTACAATGAAAGATTTTTTGGATCGGTCCATATTTGGTCATAGCTCCCATACAAGGTCCCCTCCCGAAAATCACCTAAACGCACATAATTCATTAGTAAATTAAGATATCCATATAAAATTTGTTGCAAGCATTGTTGTCACATAAAGGAATACTACCACGAAATCTTTTTCCGATCGGTCCATAATTGGTCATAGCTCCCATATTAGTTCCCCTTCCGAAAAACACTCCCATACAAGGTCCTTTTACGAAAATCTCTTAAACACACATTACTTATTACCAAATTAAGCTATTGATACATAATTTGGCAAAAATATTAGTTTTGTATACTTATATTTCTCCTATATTAGGTCCTGCCCCTAAAAGCGCGATTATATATGTATTTGTATTTTGAAAATCTTTAAATCTTTCACACATATACATAAATATATGCAAATTACTAAATTTATAATGTTCAATAAATCTTGGAATTTTAATAAATTTAACTTTTAGGATTTTTTCCATTAAAGACATGAGAAAACTTATTTCTACAAATATTTGATCAATTAGAAAAGTAATAACATAAAAGTAGCTGGTGGAGGGTATCTAAGATTCGGCACAGCCGAATATAGCACTCTAACTTGAGGGGACCTTGTATGAGAGCTATGACCAATTATGGACCCATTCAAAAAAAATTTCCTTTGTATAAATTCTATTGTCATAAAATTTTAATTTCTAAAATTTTGTGAAGATATCGACATTACGACGGAAGTTATTAACAAAAAACCAAATTTCCGTGAATTTGCACTTTTGTATGGGAGGTATATGAAATTGTGGACCGATTCTAGCAATTTTAAAGCTCTTGTGTGGATATGAATGTATGCAAATTTTTATGGAATTATCTTACATAGTTTTCGAGAAAATTACATCAGAATGTGCAAAAAATGCATATTTTTTTCGAGGTTGTTTCAAATTTTGATTCATAACTTTTCCCGATGTGAACCGATTTTGCCCATTTTCAATACCAAACAACTTAGGAAAACGAAGAACATTTTGGGTGAATTTGGTTAACATCTATTGCTTCGTTTTATCGTGAGCGTGTTTTACACAGACAGACGGACAGACTGACAGACGGACATAGCTAGATCGACTCAGAATTTGATAAGGACCCAGAATATATATATTTACACGCATTTTCGCACAGCAGTTCTTAAAGTAAATATACTCTATTTACTTTAAGAACTGCTGTGCGAAAATGCGTGTAAATATTATTTAATAGAGTATATTTAATATATTTAATAGAGTAAATCATAATATACTCAATACTCGTTTTTTCGTGTGGGTATTTTGTTGAAATGTTTGAATAAAAGAAATTCCCAACATATTCTTTGTTTTTATTCATTTGGGATCACACATACCAGCTAGCTATTCTATTGAATAGTGAATAAGTCCATACATGTTTGATACGCGTATTCGATATACGTAATTATATTTTATTGCGAATACGTACATGAAGATACTCAAAATGAAACTTGTGTGGACGTACATTGTATTCAGTGTTGCCACAACAAAGTATACGAATGTTTTCACCAATGCAACAGCAAATAACCAAGCAAAAATAAATGAAACGATGTTGTAAAAAATTAAAGTCCGCTCCAGATCAACACATCTTGGCTGAAGCTATAAAATCGTTAGCCAACGTCCTATGCTATCAAAGCAAAAAGGAGTAAATAGGCAAGGTTCGAGGCCGGCGCCATGATGAAACCAATATTTAATTGTTTTTTTTATATATATTATTCAATGAATTATTATTAAAATTAGTATTAAGTTACGAATTGTATTTTGAATTTGAATTAAAGCATTATTAGTAGATTAAGTTTAATTGTATTAACTGAATTATAAAATTGAATTATACAAAATTAAGTACTATTTGAATTTTATATATTAGTAAATTAATGGTTAGTATCTAATATAAAATGAATTGAAAATAAGTACTACCTTAATATAATTAATATAAAATATAATGATCATTAACTAAAAGATGTTAATAATTAAGTAGATAGCAAATAATGTTGCTAACGGTTTTTTTTAAGTTGGTTGGAACCAACTGTTCGGGTTATGGAAAAGAAGTTAGGTGTAATTATAAAAATAGAATTTGTAATCTAGCACTTCTTGCTTAGCAACAGAACTATTCAGTTCATTTCATCCACAATAACCCAATAAACTTGAAACATTTATAACGTTTTTAGAAAAAAAGAACCTTTAAACTCTTTTCCTCAAATTGGTAAATACAAAATCACACATACAACAAGGTAAAGTAAAAAAAGGAACACATACTCCTCTAAAACATAAGTATATATTTTTGTCTAATAACAATATCTCTTATTTCCCTCATAATTAACTCCAATAATTAAAATCACTTTCTGAGTGATTAAAATTATTCATTTTCTCCCAAAAAACCAAGGGTTCCTCATACTCAAAAGGAGAAAATTTATTAATAATTTGTTTTATCTTTCATACAAATTATTTCATTGTATTTAATTTATATGGGAGGTGCCACCCCTCCTAACGCTAGTCCGCCTACTTTTTATCCCATATAATCATATTGACACTTAAGTGCCTCCGACAAAATTTGAGGACTCTAACTGTTATATTATCTCTTATATACGAATTTTATATTTTCTTAATGTGGGCGTGGCTGCTCGCCCACTAGAAAATTTCATATAAAAGGTAGACTATTACCTATTCCAGACATACAGAAATTCGCTGTCAAAATTTCAAAATTTTAGGACTCTGTATTATCTATATTATCTCAAGAAAAACGAATTTTCGTTTTAAATTAATATGGGAGGTGCCGCTAACCTCATGGGTAGAGTTATAGAATTTAATTTGAATAAAATAGAATGGAAACAGTATACAAAATATTTATCTTTATTAAGCGTATAGACCAACTAACTGACCGATCATCTTGAATGTTCAAGAGCAATTGAAAAAATATAAAATTTCTTATACAATTCATTCCTGACAAAATATATATAAATCCAGAATAATAAAATATTTAACGGGATAATTTAATAGGCAAAAAATGTAAAAAATAGGAATAAATAAGAATCCAGAAAAAATATATAAGTAGGTACGTATGTACATATGACAATTAATGATCTTACTACTCAAAAGCAAACTCTTATATTATGCGTCAAAGAGTAATAAGCTTATTATATCCAATTTACTCAATAAGTGAGAATATACGAGTATTTAAATTCGATCAATATAACAACAATCAAATTACAGCATGTTAGGTAAATTAATGAACAAAATAAATATGTAAATATAACAATTATAATTAAATGCTGCAACATACTCCGCCCCAAGAACTACAGTTCTTAAACCCAATGGAATGCAGGCTTACCGATGGAAGTGTTTTAGCCGAGTCCTATAGACTCCGCTAGCTTCTACTCACAGCGAGGTATGTAAGCCTACATTTTATGGATAATTAATCCTGATCTGAACAATTCACGTTTTTAGGCGAAAAGATATTACCTGTGGGGAGTAAATAAATTTTAGTTATAGGTCTTTTAAAAACGGCCTTCCAACGTGGTAAATCATTAACATCAAGTAGATTTTCTTCTTGTAGACAAACGGTAGGCTCTCCAATCACAAAATGTGCGGGCGTCAATGCATCATTATCAGTCGGATCCGTAGATAGAAGGCAAAGGGGTCGCGAGTTAAGATAACCTTCGATCTGACATAACAAAGTTGTAAGTTCTTCGTAGCTGAACACTCGATCAGTCATAATGTGTTTAATATGATATTTGACTGATTTTACGCCAGCCTCCCACAATCCTCCAAAATAAGGTGAGGCTGGCGGTATGAAATGCCAGTTTGTACCAGAGTGAGACAAATCCTCTCGAAGTTCTTCTGGCAACAACGCTTGGCTTCTATTGTATAGATTTTGCAACTCCTTTGAAGCCCCCACAAAAGTAGTGCCACAATCGGAATATATGTCTGTGCAAGCTCCTCTTCGGGACACAAACCGCCGAAATGCTGCCAGAAATCCGTTAGTGCTAAGATCCGACACTACTTCTAAGTGTATGGCTTTTGTAACCATACAAATAAATAAACAAATGTATCCTTTGGATATTACTGTCGACGGCAGTATTAAATTTTTTAGTTGAAAGGGACCGGCAAAATCCACGCCACTGTGTTTAAAAGGTCTGGTCATATTAACACGAACCGAAGGTAATTGTTGAGATGTTTTGGCTCGATATCTAAAGCAACGAACACAATTATTAGCTATTTGAATGCCTGATATAATCCAAAACTTTCGATTAACGTAGGACATGGTTAACGTCAAACCTCCGTGCAAGGTTTTTTGGTGGGATTCCAGAATAATCAAAACTGACAATGGATTAGTTTTACCAAGTAATATTGGATGTTTTAAAGAAAAATGTAAATTGGAATTTTCTAATCTTCCGCCTACACGTAAAATACCAACGTCATCCAGAAAAGGCATTAGCTTTAAAATATGTTTATTTTTAATAGGCAAATTAGAGTGTAAACTTTTAAGCTCATTATGAAAATCAATAATTTGGGTTGTTTTTATAAGCATATGTAATGAGTTTCTGATTTCTATAGGTGTAAGTGTTCCTAACATTTTAAATTCCTTGATTCTTTTACAATTATTATAAAAACGTAAACATAATGCACAAACCCGTATCAATTTGATTAATGAAGAAAACTTATTAAAAATATCAGGGTATTTTAAATTATCACAAACATTAGAGACGATTTTAGACTTACGTTCTTCTAAAGAAGTTTCGACATTACAAATATTCTTTGGCCAAGAGGAGGGATCCTTTAAAAACTCTGGTCCATGCCATCACATCATGTTTTTCACTAGATCTTCCGCAGCATATGCATTGCTTGATGCGTAACAAAAACAATGCAGTTCCACCATGTATTTAGGGTTGTAATTTATCCACCTAGATATTTTAATTTGTTCTACACATTTTAAAGTACCTTACTTTTTAACCACATTATCATGGTCAAAATTTAAGGAAGTTGACTTTTCCTTGTATTCCTCAGGTATTTGAACTAAAAGATCTGAAAAATTAGAAACCCATTTTCTATGTTTAAAACCTCCATTCTCAAGTAAAGTGCATCAATTTTTGTATAGAAATTGCTTCTTCCAATGTATCAGAACCAGATATTATATCATCGACGTAGAAGTCGCAAGCTAGAATTTTAGACTCAATAGGAAACGAAGAGCAGTAGTCTTCTGATAGTTTTCGAAGAACCCTTATTGATAAGTAGGGAGCTGGTGTAGTTCCGTAGGTAACGGTATTCAACTCGTAAACTGAGATTTCTTCATTAGGGTTAAAACGCCATAAAATCTGTTGAAACCGTCTATGTTCTTGACACACCTCAATTTGTCGGAACATTTTCTCTATGTCCGCACAAAATCCTATCCTATGACGTCTCCATCTATTAATAATCTGCGACAAATCGTTTTGCAAAGCGGGTCCGGAACAAAGTTGGTCATTAAGGGAGCTACACCGGCTAAATGGCTGCTGCCATCGAAAACCACTCGCAATTTGGTTGTTGTGCTCTCTTCTTTTAATACACCATGATGTGGTAACATGAAACCATTTTCAGGAACATTATCTGGATAACTGCCTACTCTACTCATATGACACAACGACTCGTACTCTCGCATAAACGCCATATATCTCTCGCAAAATTGAGGCTGACTAGCAAAACGTCGTTCTAAATGTAACAACCGATTATAAGCATTGGTGTGGTTGTTATTCAAATCAATATATGTTGACCCATTAACAACAGAATTGAAGGGTAAATTGACTCGTTCTTTTACAAAAATATTGCTCACATAGTATCTCATCATTTGTTAATTCTCTTTTCACCTCAACTTCCTCTTGCTCCCAAAAAAGTCTCAAAGTATTATCTAAGTTAAACATATTCACGTTTATACTACAAAATGATCGGTCACTAGTAGGACCCGTGAATACCCAACCAAACAAAGTATCTTGGAAAAACAGGTTTTTAAAGTTGAATGATTTACCAGGTATTACTATCGGGCTTAGAATATCTGAGCCCAGAATGATATCAATTTCATCGGATTGATCAAAATTGGGATCAGCTAATGATTTTACATTACTATCAGGCATCGAAACTTATCCAAGGGAAATACTAGGTGTATAACTTGTTAATTTACGTAAAACAAGAGCCGGGCAAGAAATTATCGGTTTACATACTGTCGACCAAATATCAAGAAGAACCCATGACTTAGAACTATCAATCCTAGTTTCACCTACACCCTGTACAACACAATCTGATCTGTGTCTCTTAAGACGTAAAATCTGAACTGCCCTTTCAGTCACTAATGTACCCTGTGAACCAGGATCTAAAAGTGCCCTGAATGGAAATTTACCATTTTTAGAATTCACAATTAAGCGAATAGTGAAAAAAATCACGTTTCCAAACAAATAAACATTGTTGGAAGAAACTTGAACATTCGAATAAGTAGTATTGTCCGCATTCTTGGGAATACCATCCGAGTATGAAGTCATAGAACTGTCTAAGTTATCCTGATGTAAAATGGTGTGATGAGGTTGTTAACACATATTACAACGATATGTAGAGGGACAGTTACTGTGATAGTGACCCATTGTAAGGCAATTACGACAAATATTATTATTAGAAACAAATTCCTCGTTTGATTTAGCTGGAAACGCAATAAATTTGTAACATTTCGATAAAGCATGAGTCTTTTTACAAAGTGAACACAAAGTGTTTTTACAGATTGAAAAGTTTCGTCTGATTTTGGTATGTTCAAAAATTTCCTAACCAAGGCATCTACGATGACACGTTCATTATGATATCTCGATGTCAAGGTAGACCATGCAAGATCATAATTGGCTTCCGTAGCAGATATGGGCTTAATTAAGCTAGCAGCTTCTTCCGAAAGAATTCCTTTTAAGTAATAAAACTTTTGAACTTTAGAAAGATAATTATTATTATGTACAAGATTCATATAGATATCTTGAAATGGAACCCATTACATGTAATCGCCGGAGAATTTTGGTAAAAATATTTTAGGTAATTTCGTATCTACACTAGCAGATGTGTCCGCATGATTAGAAGGAAGTGCAAATGTGCTAGTATAAGCAGGCGAATGGTCGGTCTGTTCAGGAAGAATATCAAGAATTGCTCCTTTAAAAAGCAAAAACAAATCAGAGAACGTATAAAAAGTATCGTCTTGGATATACGGAACGTCACGAGTATTCATGGAAGTTTCGCGAATAATATTTAAAATCTCCTCATGTTTTTCCTTAAAATGTCGACTTTCGACAAGAGTCGCATATGCAGTTCGGTCAGTTGTCTTAAGTAACCACGTTGCCTGTCTATGACGTTGTCTAAACTAGTCATATTGTTAACCCAAATTTCCAATTATTACAGATATATCAAAGAAAATGTCTAATTTGTTCAAATAAGAATGGGAAATAATGCTTAAAATAAAGCTAATAATCGTGAAATTTTAAATTTTACATAATATCGATTGCGAATAAATTTGAAATTATATAATTTTAAAATATAAAAAACGTAATAATTTTACAAAATTAATTCCAAAATTTATTAACACCAAATTATTTTATATAAAATATATCACTTCACAACTATTTAACTTTAACACACTAGTCCCGGGTTTCGGCACCAATGTTATATGTTATAGAATTTAATTTGAATAAAATAGAATGGAAACTGTGTACAAAATATTTATCTTTATTAAGCGT
>NC_060949.1:9406566-9408565 GCF_022045245.1 Lucilia cuprina
AATTCTACCGATCTATCAAATTGACCATTTTTTAGGCGAACACATTATGCCACAAATGATATACCAAATTAAGGTAGAATCATAATGCTTTAAAATGATGCATAAATGGTTGTCATAGCATGAAAACTGTCAAAGTTATTTGCAACCATACCGGAACCTAAAATTACCGCCTTTTTAAACCTGGGAAAATAATTGTACCGATCTATCCAATTGGACATTTTTTTAAATACATTATGCAATAAATGTTACGCCAAAACATATCGCAATTTTAATGCTTTAAAATGGTGCATAAATGACTGTCCTAGCTCGAAAACTGTCAAAGTTATTTGCAACCATATCGGAACCTCAAATTAATTTAAAATGATACATAAACTAGCACTAGCACGAAAACAGCCAAAATTAATTTCAACCATATCGGAACCTTAGATTACAGCGTTTATTAAACACAGACCAATAATTCTACCGATCTATCAAATTGACCATTTTTTAGGCGAACACATTATGCCACAAATGATATACCAAATTAAGGTAGAATCATAATGCTTTAAAATGATGCATAAATGATTGTCATGGCATGAATACTGTCAAAGTTATATGCAACCATATCGGAGCCTTAAATTACCGCATTTTTAAACCTGTACCAATAAATATACCGATCTATCCAATTTTTGTAAAAATTTATTATGCCATAAATTATACACCAAAATAAAGTGCAACTGTAATGATTTACAATGATACATTAACGACTGCTCTAGCACGAAAACTGCCAAAATTAATTTCAACCATATCGGAACCTCAGATTACGTTTATTAAACAAAGAACAATAATTCTACCGATCTATCAAATTGACCATTTTTTAGGCGAACACATTATACTACAAACGATATACCGAATTAAGGTACAATCATAATGCTTTAAAATGATGCATAAATGATTGTCATAGCATGAAAACTATCAATGTTTTTTGCAACCATATCGGAACCTCAAATTACCGCCTTTTGAAAGCTGTGAAAATAATTCTACCGACCTATCCAATTTGCCATTTTCTAAAAATACATTATGCAATAATTTATACACCAAAACAAATGGCAATTTTAATGCTTTAAAAAATTTATATTATATTTTTATATTTATTTTACTACAAATAATTACAATTTTATTTAAATCCTTTATGTTACATATTATATTGGAAACAAATAAAAAATAAAATTTAAATTTTTAGGACCACAAGTCCTGTAAAAATGATACCAATATTTCTAACTTTGTTTTTGGTTTCTCTTTCGTGAAAAACCAATTGCAAAGATATTGCCACAAACTATTTAAATAATCCCAAAAGCATTCAATATCAAAAATTTTAGAAAACAACCAAGATACCACTGTTATAAAGGTAACAGCCGATGCAATGTTGCGCAATTCTAAAAAATTTTAAAAATATATATTTACTCTGAAAACATTCAAATATCTTTTACACCAACCAGAATACTTCCGTAAATTTAGATTATATTTTGTATAAATCTCCAAAGGTTTGAATGGTGGTTGTGCTTTGGCCATCGTGGAGTAAAATTTTCGCTGTGATTCATTTAAAATCTTTCTAGCGCCCTCTATGGGTATATAATTGATGGAACCACTTGGTGTACTAAAATGTCTGGGCATATACGAACAATGCCCTAAACAAGGAAAATTTTCCGTTTGAGTTTCTATACTAGTATTTGCCCATGATTTTGAAACAAACATAGACTGTTTTTGATTTAGAAGATTTTTGTTAACATCACTATCTGCTGCCAGCAGTTGTGTTGAGTTTGTTTCCAAATTTCGGGGAGTAAAAACTAAACGACGTTTTTGACATTTTAAGGGCTAGAAAAAACTAACATTTTTAAGTTAAAGAATTTTAAATTAAATATTTCAACCTTAAGTTTTTTGAATAATTTACTGCTGCTCTTGATCATTTTATCCGAATTTGATAAATGTGAAGATGATTTCTCTGATATAGTTTCCATAG
>NC_060949.1:9408665-9433738 GCF_022045245.1 Lucilia cuprina
AAAAAATACCATTACTAGTTTATAAAAATAAATACTTGAAAATGAAAATGTTCACTATTTATACCAAAAGTGTATAGAATCCCTAACATAACACTAAAATCAATGAATAGCACAACTATTTTTCCGTATTAAAAACCTTTTTTTACACAGCCGGCTTTTTATGATGTTTTATTAGTTTTCTTTTTTTCACAAAAATGCAAATAACTGTCTTTTCCCAAATGAAGTGCATGTTTTTGCTTTATTTATTTTTTCCGCAAAAGAAATTTAATTTTACTTTTTTTACAAATTAAATGTAACAGCTTTCTTATTACTTTGTTTTCCGTTAAAATTTTGGCAAATATTTTTCAACACCATTTTAAGTTTTTAACTAATTTCACTGGTTTAATTTTTTAAATTATTTTGATATTTTTCATTCAAAATATTTTTTTCCACTAATTAACTTTTTACAAAAACACGCGACGTTAACAACAACAACCAATTTTAGACTTAAGTTTTATTTGTTATACCCTACACCACTATAGTGGGGACGGTATTATACGTTTGTGCTGATGTTTGTAACATACAAAAATATTGGTCGAATACCCACCTTAAAGTATACCGATCGATTCAGAATCATCCGGCTGACTGGCTGGCTGTCCATGTAAACCTTGTGGGCAAGGTACAGGCCGCAATTTTCAAGATAATTTGATGAAATTTGGACCAAGCATATTTTTTGGTACAGGGACGAAGCCTATTGAAAATGGTTGAAATCGGTCCATTATTTCACCTAGCCCCCATACAACCGTACCTCCCGATTTGAACTTTTTATGTCATAATTACGTCAAATATTCTGCCATCTCTCTAAAAATTGGCACAAATAAGTTTTATATAAGTATAAATGGAGGAAAATCTTAAAGCTCCTTTAAAATACCAAAAATGTAAAAAAAAACATTTATAAAAACGGAATGATATTTTCCACAAATCGGCCAAACAATATATATAGTATCGGAAATACATTTTTTATGATATATTCTATAATTAAAGGAAATATCCTTTTTCCCAAATTTACCGAGGATCGGCCCATATTTGACCTATATAAAGCCTCATTTAGAAATTTTAGTTTTTTATCAATAAATGGCTTAAATATTTTGGAATTATGGTAATATTCAACAGTTTCTTTACAAAAAATAAAAATTTTATAAAAGTAAAAATTGTAAAAATATACTCATGGTGTAGGGTATCATATGGTCGGCCATGCCCGACTATACTTTCCTACTTGTTATTTATTATATCTTGTTTATTCAATAATGTAAATGAAATATCTGATAATCCAACAATCCATTCACCATTTAAGTTTAGGGATTGTTTTAATTAATTTGTAAATGTACTCGGAGAGTTTTTATAAATATCCATTGAATCATTACTTAATAAAGTAACATAAATATTATTTTCTTCTACACTTGAAGTCATCTTTAAAGGAAATGATTAATATAGTTGTTTTACAGCAATATATATATATATATATATATATATATATATATATATATATATATATATATTATATATATATATATATATATATATATATATATATTATATTATATATATATATTTATATATATATATATATATATATTATATTATAATATATATATATATATATATATATATATATATATATTTAAGTTATCTATTAATATCATTTTGATTAATCCATGAATTATATCCCTTTCCAAAACCTAACCATTTCACAAATAATTTTTTTGCCACGGCGTTTCAACACCTTTTCAAGAAAAAAAATTTTGGGAACTTTGGTTTTTAATAATTCTTCTTCATAAAATCCACCTTTTATTGTATTCCCATTTAGATCAATTATTGATAAATTATGGGGTTTGTAATATGAATTTTATTTACTTTAAAAATTTCTGAAGACCAATTTGGTGTATAACCTTTCTCAAAAACATTTTTATATTTGCTTATTCGAACAAAATCATTTATTCTATATTTTCCCTTTTTGAAAAATTTTATGTTGCTGTACACACTCCTTAAGGGCCCTTCAGACGATCACACTTTACGTACGACAAGTCTAATGAAAAAGTAAAATGAAATTTAAAAATGGCGACATAAACAATGTTAACAATTTTCAAAACAAACTTTGACAACTAATTTTATTTTTCTATAGAAACTATATTTAAAAAAATAGTCAGCTGTTCAAGTGATGCTATTTTATTAATTTACTTTGTTTGTTAGCATTGTTGTTGTTGCTGGAGATGAACTTGCTATTTCAATATCAACATCCTTTTCATTATTGTTGCTGAAGATGTATGTGGCATTTCTTTCAGGTTTGCTTTTAACAACAAAAAAGGGCATTGTTAAGGAGTTCATGGAGGAAGATGAATTCCTACTAGATATAACATTTTAATTTTTATATATTAAGAAATAAATTTTAAATAAAACTAAAGTAATTAAATGAATATTAAAAAATATGTTTTTTATTTTATTGTTCAAATAAGTTAGGTATAATATAATTCAAATGTTGCAGGACCATTTGAGGATTGACGACCTTTGTAAATAATTGTCCACTTTTTATCGGCCATTTTGGTTAAATATGGATCTTCTTTATTTAGAAATTTGGTAATTCTTCTTGGAAGATAAAACCATTTATTATTTTCTAAGTATGCAATTACTTTTGATCCATATTTAGTTTTTTTCCATTCAAAACTTAAGATTTTATAAGGCTGTTCTATCGGAATGTCATCTACTCTTATATACTCTGAAAATTGTTTAAGTATTAATTATTTTACAATATTAATTTATAAACCAGTAACTACTTACGATGATATTAAGTATTCTCTATAGAATTATCAAGATTAATTATACAAATATTATTAGGAATGACTTTTTAATATCAGTTGAGGGAAGAAAACTATTTCTCTATTAACACTAATACAAACAACTTACACTCAAAGAGAGGAAACAAAACAAACCACACAATTTACAAAAAATATAAAACTCAAAATTAAATTTTCTCACACAAATTCTAAAAAAAATTATCCCAAAAAAATTCATCCCAAAAATTCATCCAAAAAAATTTATCCCAAAAATTCATCCCAAACATTCATCTCATATGCCAGAAGCCCCATAAATATACTACTATTACTTCTTCTGAAGAAAGTGAATTCTTAATTTTTCTGAAAGCTTCTAAGGCCCTATCGTCAAAAGTCACAGGAATTTTAGCTGAATCCCTTTTGGACATTCGTCCCTCCTCACCCCTTTAAAGGACGGTTAGGGGTTTGCTAATTTCGCGTAATCTTTGATAAAGCGTCTGTAAAACCCTGAAAGTCCTAGGAATGACCTAAGTTCTTTAATTATTTTTGGAGGTGACATTTCCTGTATAGCTTTAACTTTTTCTGGATTTGTTCTTATTCCATTTGTTGATATAATAAAGCCAAAGTATTCAACTTCCTTTTTAAGAAATTCACATTTGTTCAATTGAATTTTCATATTTGCCTTTTGTAAGGTGTCAAAAATTGTCTCTATATTTTTCAGATGAGAGTTTTCATCTTGACCAAAGACTATAATGTCGTCTATATAGACGAAACATATTTTTCCAATATAATCTCTGAGCGGTATTTGGTGGAATCCGCTTTTCAAATCTAATACTGAGAACCAATTATTTTCCCCTAATTGTGCTAAGACTTCGTTGATTTGTGGTATAGGGTATCTATCCGGAATATTTACACTATTTAATTTCCTATAGTCTATGACCATTCTATACTTCTTTTCATTAGAAGCATCCATTTCTTTCGTCCGGGTCTGAAAAAATGAATTGTATTTTTCACATAATTTCATCAATTTAAATGTCTGTTCGTCTGTGAGATGCTTTGTCCTTATGTTTAAATTATTTATAGTTTCTGATTGTTTTTGTTTTATATGTATTTTTATAGAGTTGTCATAATATTTTGAGAAGTGTAAGTAATTGCGTTTAACTTTTTTAGACTATCGTTACCTAAAATGCAATGAAAAGATTTTAATGATGGCAATAAAAAGAATTTGAGATTTTGTGATCGTACACCAAATAAATTAATTAATGAATGAATGTGTGGTGAGAGATTTTAACTTTCCCGCCAACGGAGTTTGCTTGGAAAATTAATTCATTGGCTATTGGATTTTTTACTAATTTAGGTTAAATATAATTTTTATTTGACCCCGTGTTAATTAAAAAGTTAAATATTTTACCATCGTTGGCTTTACATTGAAAATAAGGTAACGTTGGGTTGTTTAATCTAAAAAATTAATATCTGAAAATTACACTTACGAATTTATTATCTGGAAAAGGTCTATTAATGTAATTTAGTTTTTTGTTTGGATGGAAGAATCTATTTCCATTGGGACTGGAGGTTTAGGATAATTAGGTCTTGGTAGTGGTAAGTTTTGTTGTGGGTAGGTATAATTTCTATTATAGTTTTGTCCGTATGGGTTTTGTAAATTTTGTCGATATGGAAAATTTTGTCCGTATGCGTTATGCGGTTGATGTCATTGAATAATACGTTGATGAGTGTTATATTATTGTTGATTAGCATGTGGCATAATTGGTATATTGGGTTGGGGAATATGTGATAGTTGTGGATAGAATTGTTGGTTTTGATAGGTGTTGTTAAATTTTCTATGTGGAATGGGAGGCGGAATTTTGTTAGTGCTATTGGCCTGTTGTGTTCTAAATTGTTGGTTGTCTAACTTCAACCATAAGTGTAAAGCTTCATGCAAGTCCTTTGGTTCCCTAATGCCTAGTAATCTGGGTAGATCACCTCTTAACCTCTCACCTCTGACAAAAGTGTCAATTGCTTTATTTCTATAATTTTTGTCAGTAAGTAAATTGCATCTTCGCTCTCTTCTAAGCATGCAATCTTATTTAGTATTAATTACAAATGAACGTAGATCCGTTTATAAAAATCTTGTACAGAGCTGTTACCTTGGACATTGATATCAACTGATATTCAAGTGCACCGAAATCACGCTGATCTGTATAATGAACAGTCAGGCATTTTATTATACTCTTCCAATTAAGTAGGGTATTGTAGCTTTCTAAGGCGAAATCAGCATCACCAACAATTTAATTTCGAATTACGTTAAGTATTCCGAAATATTTAGCGGTTCCTCTAAGAGGTTCGTAAATTTTCAGTATTCTTTCTGTACTTTTTTTCAATGAACTAAATTCAGCCTTGTTGCCCGAAAATTCTCTAAGAGATCTTACAACGGCAGGTATTTTGTCTAAGTCTGTTAAGTCGTTATTACGTTCTATGCCCTGATCTATGTTCTGTTTCGTTATGAGAAGACTGTTCTTCTAAAAGTATCCTACGCACTATATTTGCTATATTAACTTCTTGGTCTGGTATCACAACATTTTGGGGTTGTGGTTGGGGAGGGTTATTTAAAACGGGAGGTCTTATTAAATTATTTTGATTTGCCATAATTTGATAGGAAAACTTGTGGAATTACAAATTATAAAACTATTTCTTTTTTTAACTTAATTTTTAAATTTGTTTATTTGTTTTTTCTTTTTTTAACCTAATTCTTATCTTTGTGTTTTTTTAATTCTTATTTGTTATTTAACTTTGCTTTTAAATCTTATTAAAATACTGTTATTTTCACTTTTAATTTCACTATAACACTAGATTATTAAAATTTTAAATAATTATATTATAATATTATATTCTTACATTACAATAATTATTTTCAGCATCATCTTCTCTTGTTGGATTTGTTGATGATTGTTGTTGTTGATTTTTTAGTTGGTTATTGTTGATGTTTGTTGTTGTTTTTTATTTGATTACAGTTGATTTCGCTGGTGCTTGACGATTTGGTTGTTTGGGAATGTTGATACTTGGGCGATATTTTGAATGTTTTAATTTTTGCTGATTAAAGTTGATTTTGGTTTGGTGATTTGGTTGTTAATGTTGGTATTTTGTTATATTTCTTATAAATATTTTAGTTATGTTCACTTGTTTTTTTCTGTATTTTTTAATGTTCACTTTAGTTTTAAATTGATATTTTTTTATTTTATTTTTTAAATTTTATTTTAGTTCCATAATGTTCACTTAATTTGGTTCTAAAATGTTCACTTAATTAACTTGATCTTTGCTTAACACTTACCGCTTTTTAATTTTTAAACTACTTTAGTTTTTAAACTTAAAAAATTTTGGGCATGGTGCCAATTGGTGCAAGACAATTAAAGAAAACTATGTTTTTAGTTGTTTGAGTACTTGACTGCAACTAACTTTTTATTAAATTCTTTCTTTGTATTACAAATTTTGCTTATTAATAAACTATTTTATTCTTAATAAACTGAAGTACAATTTTAGATATTACAAAACAATCTTGCAATTTATTTTTAACATGAAATTTGATATTGCAGACATTTGTCAGCTAATTTACAAAAGGAAAGGAAATGAACTATTGCTTAAATTATAAAACACTAGTCAGTAATTTATTGAATGGTAGGTAAATGAATTTTTATTTATTTTATTGATTATTTGTAACAATTTTATTTTCTTAACTTGTATTTAAAACAGATTAGTCTTTTAAAATTTAAAATTTTTAATTTTAACGACTATATTACAGCATAAGCAAAAAGAGGAACAACAACAGCGCTAAACGAAATAAAACACAACAAGTACGAATGCTATATTCGGCTGTGCCGAATCTTTTATACCATTCATCATAGTGTATTTTAAACATAAGTATTAGTTTTATAAATTTTAAATTTTTTCCCGACTACATCTTTATTCAATTCACAATGTTGTGGTTGCTTATTTAACAAAGCATGAAAAAAATACATATGTCTTTTTTTGATGAAATTTTCAGAAATAACAAGAGTGTTGTATTCGGCGGTGCCGAATCTTATATATCCTTCACCATAGTGTATTTTAAACATATTAGTTTAATAAATTTTAAATTTTTTCTAACTAAATAATTATTAAACCAAAAGCAAAACAAAATTAACAACAACAACGCTAAACGAAATAAAAAACAAAATACACAAGGCAATTAAACAAACAGACATCTAAACATACATAACGAAAAACCAAAAAAACTAAATGAAAACGCAATAAAACCAACCTACATCCAAATATACGAACAGTACCCCGTTTCTGTAACTTTGAGTGAGAAGTTCTCACATCGAGAAGTGTGAAACAAAAAATCGTTTCTCGATTTGTGAGTAAAAAGTGTTTCTGTAACTTAAAGTGAGAAGAGGCTGCACGAATTACGTTTTTATTGGAAATTTCCAATAAAACAGCTGCTGTCAAAATACAAAAATTAAAAGAAGAAAACAAAAATTGCCGAACAAATTTATAAACGAAGAATAAATAAACAAAAAAAATATAGAAATTAAATGAAAATTGTTCGAAATATTATCCCACTAAATTTGCCCTTGGCAAATTCTAAGTTTATGTCCACGTACTTTTTTAGCATTTGCTTCTGTATATCCGAAATTCTTCCTATTTTCTAAAAATTAGTGAACAATATTTATTTTAATCTTAAATAATTATAAATATAACATTACTTTTTCATTGTTTCATATAATTCATGTTTAAATTAAATTTTATTTACTTAAAATTTCCTTTCCGCACCGTTTTAAAATGTGAGTTTTTTTGACATTTCATGTGAAAAACTTCTCACAAAATTTTCATACAGAAACACTTTTACTCACAAATTTCCAATAACTTAAGTCAAACAAGTATGAATGTATAGTCGGGCGTAGCCGACCATATGATACCCTTCACCAGTCAGTATGTATGTTAAAAATGGGGATTATTTAAAAAAATAAAGCATTTGGTTTGTTTTTTTAACTTTATTTCGGAATATTTTTTTTTTTGGCAAGAAAAGAGATTTTTTTTAAGAGGGCTCAAAGGGGAGTAGCTCAAAATATGGCCCTATCCTTAAAAATGTTGGTAGGGGGAGTTAAGTCTTCTTCAATATTATTTATGTTGAATTTAAAAGTGTTATTAGTGTTTGTAAGTGAATTTTGACCTTTAAGACATTTTCTGAAGGGGAGGTTGTATGGGGGATAGGGTCAAATGAAGCCCAATCATCACAAAAATCGGTAGTCATTTAAAGTTCTATAAAACTAAGTTTTGTCGACTTTTGTTAACATAATAGATCATTTAAATTAATTATAAGCCAAAAGGCCCTATTTGGGGGGATACGGTTGTATGGGGGCTAGTCGTAATAATGGACCGATTTTAACCATTTTTAATAAGCTTCGTCCTTGAGTCAAAAGAAGCGTGTTTGCCAAATTTCATCCAATTATCTTGAAAATTGCGACCTGTATAGTCGGCGTAGCCGACTTGCGCACAAGGTTTACATGGACAGCCAGCCAGACGTTACAAACATCAGCACAAACCCAATATACCCTCCACACTAAAGTGGGGTAGGGTATAAAAACATAAATGACAGATAGTTCTCACAAAATTTTCTTACAGAAACTCTTGCATGTGAGAAATTATATTTTGTTTCAATTCACATTGTTTTTTCTTCAATTTCACTGTTTTATCAATTTCACTCGATGCGAGAGTTACAGAAACGAGGCGCAGAATTCACAAAAAGAAAACAAAAAAAAACAACTCAATGAAGCCAACAGCATGCAAACATACAAAACAAAATACACAGCTGAATAAAACCAAATACATCTACGCACACGTGTACATCTCTTTCCAATATACAGTGTTGTTGCTTATTTAACAAAGCATGAAACAAATATGAAATTTTTTGATGAAATTTTCAGAGGTTGTCTTGGATTCTTGTTCATATCTCAGTTATTTACCGACCGATTTTGCTGATTTTAAATAGCGATCTTCTCGAAAGCATTATTATTAAAGATTCGGATCTCGCCGATATCTGGGCTCCTCTAAAAATGATTTCAACAGACGAACGAACATGGCTTAATCGTCGATATATATAAATATATATATATATATATATATATATATTATATATATATTATTAATATATATATATATATATATATATATATATATATATATATATATATATATATATATAATATATATATATTATATATATAATATATATATATATATATATATATATATATATATATATATATATATATATATATATATATATATATATATATATATTATATATATATATATATATATATATATATATATATATATATATATATATATATATATATATATATATATATATTATATATAATATATATATAAGAAATATTCATAGTTTAGTTTATTTAAAAAAAATATATATATAAAAAAATGGTAAGTATTCAAGTGAAGCTGATTTTAATTTTTGAGCTTTTATTCTTTTTGCAGAATAATAAGCCTAATTAAATTTTTTTTCTTTTATACATTTTATGTTAGTTTTTTTTTGTGAGAGGAAACAAAATCAAATATTTTTGCATGGTTAAAGCTGCTTCTAATTGAAATTATTTTCTAATTAGAAGAAAATCAAAATAAAAGGGTACTGTTTTCTCGGTGAAATAAGATTTCCATATTGATTTGAGCAAAACTATTTAATATTTGAATTATAGATCAAAATCACCTATGTCTATTAGGTTTCGAATATCTGGTGGGTTTCTTTTTATATTTGGTGTCAATTTTAAAAATACAAGTATAGCTATGAAATTTGACATAAGTAAGTTTCTTACTAACCAAAACCTATCTATGAAATTTTATGTGGATCAGTCCATAATTAACCCTACCCCCCATATAAGGTCCCCTTCAAAAAATGACTTTAACGCTCATTACTGGCTTAAACAAACGAATATAGCGATGAAATTTGATATAAGGAAGTATCGTACCAGCCAAAAAATCTTTATGAAATTTTATGTGGATCGGTCCATAATTGACCCTACCCCTCATATAAAGACATAAAATTACTAAAACGCTCATTACTGGCTTAAAAATACGACTAAAGCGATGAAATTTAACAGAAGTAAGTTTTATACTAGCCAAAATCTCTTTACCAAATTTCCCAGAAATGTTTTATACTAGGCAATATCTCTCTACCAAATTTTATGTAGATCGGTCCATAGTTGACCCTAACCCCCATAAAAAGTCTACCCATAAACTTTCTTTAATGCTTATTACTGGCTTAAAAATAGGATTATAACAATGAAATTACACAGAAGTAAGATTTATACAAGTCAAAATTTACCAAATTTTGACTTGTTTAACGTTATGGGCGTAAAAATACGAATATAGCGAAGAAATTTGACATAAGTATGTATCTTAGGAACCAAACCCTTTCCACCAAATTTTATGTGGATCGGTCTATAATAGACCCTAACCCCATATAAAGCCCCTTCAGAAAATGACTTTAAAGCTCAGTGCTGGCCTAAAAATACTAGTAGATTTATGAAATTCGACATAAACTAGTTTCGTGTAAGACCACAATAACACCACCCCATATAAATTCCACCCCAGAAAATGACGCGAAAAATACGAATACCGCAATGCAACTCGACATAAAACAATTTTGATTTAAAATCTCTCTACCATATTTTATGACTTTAATGCTCCTTAATGTCTTCAAAATACAAGTAGATCAATGAAATTTTAAACAAATAAGGAACTGAAATCTTCCTACAGACTTGTATGAGAATTTGTCCATATATGTATATACAAATACCGCTACTCCCTATTATTTTTTTAAATTTTCTTTTCAATAATAAATCTATTTGCTTTTAATTATAATTTATTTTGTGTTCTCATATACACAATTATAAACACAAGTATAACAAAAAGTAATGATATCAAAAAAATAGATTTTTTTTGTCTCATATACCATTTTTCATTACAAGTAAAACTAATAGTAAGCAACACAATGTGCAACATACAAAATTGATTACAATTCCGAGTACTCTGAAAATTTTCTGTTGGGTTAGTATCATTCCTCTATTGAAATAGACTTTTAGCAATTCATAATAGATGAAATTTTATTCATTAAATATTAAACAAATTTGGAAAAATATATATGTAGAAATTATTATGTATCGGAATGTTCATAAAAAAACTGATTTATATAAACAGTACATTATGCTATTAAAAAAATGTATGTAATAGAATCTTTAAGTTACATGAGTACAATTGTACGGAAATTATTGAAAAAAAATTATTACTTCATTGAGATTAAGTAAATTTTAATCTTAACTAGATCTTAGATATGCTAAGCTATGCCCTAAATGCATAGCAAAATATAATTTTAGCAAAAGAAATCATTAAAGGTTCTCTCTGTGAGGAATCAATAAAAGTTATTAAAAATAAATTCAAACAAAATAATTATGTTTTGTTGTTGCTTTTGTTTATAGTAAGGAGTGAGATCGAAAAATTCTTAACACACGTTTTTCATTACATTTTTCAACCAAAGTATTATTTGATTTTTTTTTTTGATCAAGTTACCTTTGAAAAACATGAAGTTGTTATAACTTCTTGAAATGGAACAAAAATTGCGTTTTCTTCCACTAGCAATGTTGATTACTGTTGAATTTAACATGGGGATGTCATTGCGAGTGGCCGATTGGCACCTTCTTACGAGGTCCCAGAATATATATACTTTATGGGGTCTTAGAGCAATATTTCGATGTGTTACACACAGAATGACAAAATCAATATACCCCCCATCTTTTTTGATGGTGTGTATAATAAACTTCAAACTGAGAGCGTTCATTTGCGATACACCAGCACGATCTTTTGTTTGAGCCACTACCGGTCATACTTTGTATCATGGTAATACGATTTTAAGAAAAGAACTATCAATGATTGTACTATGTAATTTAACTAATTTAATTAATCTTTTTTTTCTATAAAAATTTTACCATGCAATTTAACACGTTTTATTATAATTAATTGTTTATTTAAAAAATTGAATTCTTTTAAAATTATCAGATATTTATAAATAATAATCTGTGATGTATTACAAAATTGTATATACAGGTAATAAAATTATATATAAAATATCATATAAATATAGTCATTTAAATTCCAAAATTAAACGATTAGGCCATTGTTAGATACTTTGTAAAATACTTGAGTGTAAGCTAGAAAGGTGTTGTAGAAACTTTTCAGTAAACTTGTGTGTTGTCTTGAAAGTTATTGCAGATACAAATTTAATTACTGAAGATCCATAAGAAAGTAGGAATAGATACTTTTCAACACACAGGTGTATTGTAAAAAAATCATAATCTACACACAAAGCTACAAACAAAGTATATCAATTTGTGTGTCATTTTGAAGCGGCCATATCCTGTGTAAAGTAAGCCAGAATGTGTGTAGTCTTGAAAGTACTTTCGAATTCCAAATAAACAACACGTAATCGATATAGTGTGTTAGAAATTTTCTGTTGGGAACTAACATGAAGGCTACTTAACTTCGATACTCTCACCTAAAAGGGGTAATCTTAGTAAAATGAAAAGTGTGTAGGTTACCATAGGAGTACCATAGGTAATTTTGGGTGGGAAAAAAGCACTTCGAGCGACCAAACATCTTGTCTCTCTTAATGATTGGATTCATATTAAAATGTTGAATATTTGTAATGATTGCTCAATAATTTGTGATATTTATTAAATGGCATGAGAAATTTTTCTATGTTTACACGTTATTGTAAAATTTGGTGCAAGAACCACACCACAGCCAACAGAGCTAGTCGATGGAACACCAGCATGCCGCCGACGCTAGATTTTACAAAGTTTAAAATCGTTGAAATGAATTTACGCGTAACATAGATGGCGCCCAACGTACGGAGCTGTATTATTATTTTCATATTAAAAGCTTCTTACGATTTATTAAAAATTTATATTTCTTACAATATTCATTATTTGTAATTTTCCAACTTTATGCTTGAAAATAGTGATCTGAAATGAATATTAAAAATTTGTCTGTCGCATTTTCGTAACTCTCCTTTTGAAAACTTGATTTCTTTAGTAAAGTTTAGAACTTTGTAAGTCACAAATCTTTTATTTAATAATAGACGATTTGTTTGTAATAAAGTACATAATCTTGACTTTTAAAAAATGATCAAAAATCTGTTATAGAGTCCAAAATTTTTCGATTTGTTAATATTTAAGTTTATGTTGCATATAACCAAATTTTTTTCTTCACATTAAAATTGCAAACCGCATAATTTCAAGACAAAATGTGAGAGTTTATATTTGTAATTTTCATGAGGCAATTCAAAAGCCTTGTTTTTAGTATTTCGAACAATGTTTATAAGAATATACGATTAACATTTAATCGCCTGTTCAAAGAGAGTATCATAGTATGACCGTAATATTTAGTTAGTTAAATTCCTCAATAAATAATGATATTGAAATCTTATTTTTTTTTGTGAATTATATATATACACACATAATTTTTGTCTTTATTTAAAATATATAAAGAAAGAAAAAAAAACAATAATTAGTGAGCTGTAAATTCTTCTCTTAAAGCTCATTTTTATACCCTTCACCTTCGTGAGAAGGGTATATATAAGTTTGTCATTCCGTTTGTAATTTCTATAATATAATTTTCCGACCCTATAAAGTATATATACTCTTGATCCTTATAGATAGCTGAGTCGTTTTAGCCATGTCCGTCTGTCTGTTGAAATCAGTTTTTAGAGGACCCCAGATATCGGCGAGATCCGAATCTTCAATAATTCTATTAGACATGCTTTCGAGAAGATCGCTGTTTAAAATCAGCAAAATCGGTCGGTAAATAACGGAGATATGAGCAAAAATCCGAGACAACCTCTGAAAATTTCATCAAAAAATTGTTAAAAAAAAGCAACAAAAACACTGTACATAGAAAAAGATGTACATGTGTGTGTGTAGATGTATTTGGTTTTATTCAGCTGTGTATTTTTTTGTATGTTTGGAATCCAAACATACAAAAAATACACAGCAAAAAAATATGATTTGCATTTTTTGTTAAAATAAAATAATTTTCCCTTTTGTTTTGCAAATATATTTTTTAATGAATAGAAAAAAGTACTTAAAACGTTTTCAATTATATGAGAGTATATTGCAAGTTATTGTACAATAATTTTTATGAGAATAATGTAAGTTTGAAATATAAAACCAAACTATATTTAGTTGCTTGAGCCGCCGCCGAAACATTCGGTTTAAATCGACTCAAATTTTAATGTTTTTATTAACTAGACTGTAAGATCAATTATGTTTAAAATACACTATGGTGAAGGGTATATAAGATTCGGCACAGCCGAATATAGCACTCTTACTTGTTATATCATGAGTTATAATTTTCGTAGTTCTATGCGAAATTCCAATAATAGTCAGAGCACTTCTAGAGGTAGAGTTAAAGTAGTTACGACCACAAATATTTCATTAGAGGATCAGGGTTTTGATCCTAGTTCTCGACCAAAAGTTCTGCATACTCCACCAAGAAAAAGCACTGTGGAAGTTAATCGTACTGTTGTTAATTTGAATAGTCAGTTTGACGATATCGCACTCCAACAGAGTAATCAAAATTCTGATTCAAATTCTACAAACACACTTCCTACGTCTTCTCAGCAAGCTACTTCTCATACACAATCTGCAACCAGTTCTTCTATTGAAAAAACTCAAAGACAGTTGCTTTAGGAATCATACCAGAACATAAATCAATCATCTCTTGAAGATTTATTAGTTCCATCTGGATTTATTGATAACCAGGCAAGAATTTTGTCCCATTTAAACATGGATACCAATACTAATGCCAGAATTCTCAGAATTCAACGGTAAATTCCATAGAGTCTCTTATTTTAATGCTTCAGCAAACAATTAGGTCCACTCAAGAAGAAATGCGAAATGAACTTACGGCTATAAAACAATCAATTTCAAATATTTTTTCTACTTCTGGTGAACCAACCATACCCACTGCTAGTTATGTTCAAAACACTCCCCACAATTCTAACCTTTCAAATACTTCGATTGTTAGTACTAAATTCGAAAAATAGAAAATCAATTTCGATGGTACAGGTAACGTATCAGATTTTCTATTTAGAATAGATACCTAGTGTGAAAGAACTCAATGTAGTCGTGAACATTTGATGGCAAATTTTCATATATTTTTAAGTGGAAAAGCAGAATCTTGGTTCTGGGATTTTATTAAACAAAATCGAAATGCTCAATATTTTCTCCATAAAAGTTCAATCACAAAAGAATTTGGTTATCTAGAAACCGATCACGATGTTCTACTTCGTTTATCAACTCGTAAACAACAGCATAAAGAGTCTTACGACGATTTCCATAGATATACTTAAGCGTAATGTTATTACCAATTTAAAATTAATACTGTTTAATACAGTACCAAAAACTCTACACGAGTTCCGACCGTTAGTAACACTCGTCAAGTAAATGAAATGGATGTTATTGATAATGAGGTCGATTTAAATAGTGAATTTGTTACTGACCCACAGGTTGAGGCTTTACAGCTTCCTCGCCGTTTCACAAAGCCAGATTATTCTAAGATTAAATGTTGGAATTGCCTTCATTTCGGCCATTCATACATTTATTGCCCCGAGGACACTAGACACCTTTTCTGTTTAAATGTGGCCAGAGAGGAGTAAACACGACTAAATGTACAAATTCACATCTGGGAAACCGGAAGCAGAGCGAGATGGTTACCGGGGACTCTCGTTCGAAACCCTAGACCCCGAGTTTACAATAACTCAACCGATGATTCCTCCACAGGAGGACGATTCAAGAACTTCGATTTTATCTAAAAATCATAGTTCTATTACTTCTAAAAATTTAGATTCCATATACATACCAACAAAAGCTATTCAATCTTGTAGAACCCGATATAAAAAACGTAAATTTTATAGAAATTTAATTGAATCTTCTACTTTATGTAATAATTCTGATGACCAACCATTTGCCAATGTTTCAATTCTTGGAGAAAACCTTTATTGGCTCTTAGACTCGGGAGCAAGTGTGTCAGTATTAGGTAAAGATAGAACGGAATTTATAACAAGCCACAAAATCATCCTGACACCCTTTAAATCTTTTGTATCCACTGCCAATGGCTCAAAATAAAAAGTCTGTGGCTACTGTGAACTCCCAGTTACATATAAGAGCGTAACAAAGCCTATAAATTTCTACGTCGTTCCTTCACTTTTCCAAAATCTCTATTTAGGAACCGATTTCTGGAGAGCTCTTCCAATTGCACCCCATGTAGTTCCCACAATCGAGTCAGTAGACGTTGATACCATTGAGAAAGATTTACATTTTCATGAATTGTCCCCAGAACAGAAACTTAAACTTGATGCTGTAGTACAGGAGTTTCCATCTTTCGAGAAACAAGGCCTGGGTTGTTCTAGCTTAATGAAACACCATATTGATACAGGAGATGCCGTCCCCATAAAGTGTCGACATTATCCTCTTTCACCGCCACGTCAGGCTGAAGTATACAAGGAGCTAGACAGACTTCTTGAAATGAGTATCATTGAGGAGTCTAACTCCCCATGGTGCTTCCCGATTGTCAATGTCAGAAAACCGGGAAAAGTACGCCTTTGTTTAGACTCAAGGAAGTTAAATGAGGTCACGAAAAAAGACTCATACTCCCTTCCACATATCAATGGGTTGTTAAGTAGATTGAAGGATACTCACTTTATAAGTGGTATCGATCTAAAAGATGCTTTTTTCCAGATCCTTCTCACCGAAAGCTCTAAGGAAAAGACAGCTTTCGCGGTACCAGGTAGACCCCTCTACCATTATAAAGTTATGCCCTTCGGGCTTTGCAATGGTCCGCAAGCGATGAGTATGTTAATGGATTCCTTCGAAATTTAGAGAAAATGTATTCATCTACTTAGATGATCTCCTTATGTGCAGTTCTAACTTTGAAAATCATTTAGATCTATTGCGTAGGTCGCAAACTGTTTAAGAATTGCAGGGCTTACTATAAATGTCAATAAAAGTAAGTTCTGTTAGAACGAAATCAAGTATCTTGGATACCGTATTGGGAATGGGTGTTTAAAGGTTGACCCCGATAAAGTGGCAGCTATTAAGGACTTTCCTTTGCCAAAATCTCCTCGACAGTTACGTCGGTTTATAGGGATGGCCAATTGGTACCGTTCATTTATAGGAAATTTTGCCAATATGGCCGGACCGTTGACTGATTGCCTTCGTAAAAATAATGGCCCTTTCCAACTAACTCCACTAGCTTTGGAATCCTTTGAGCAAATCAAAAATGCTCTTTCTAGTGCACCCGTGCTGGCACAGCCAGATTTCACAAAAGAATTTATAGTGCAGTGTGATGCATCAAGAGTCGGTTTTGGTGGAGTGTTGTATCAATTTGATGAGGAAGGCAGGGAACGACCAATATTCTTCGTTTCGCAAAAACTTAATCGTGCACAACGCAATTACACGGTTACAGAGTTAGAGTGTTTGGCCGCTGTGTTTTGCGTCAAAAAGTTCAGACCCTATATTGAAAGTCTGTAATTTAGGATCATCACTGACCACTCAAGCTTAAAATGGTTGATGTCCCAGAAGAACTTGAGTGGCAGGCTTACAAGGTGGAGTTTAAAACTCCAGGGTTTTGATTTTAAAATGGAGACCGTAAGGGCTCATTGAATGTTGTCCCAGACACCCTTCGCGATTTGATGTCGATGAAATTAAAATTAGTTCTAGTTATCCCGAGATTTCTTTAACATCCAATGAATTTAAAAGTTCAGAGTACGAAGATTTGATCAAAAAGGTTTCCGAAAATAAAGACAATCTTCCAAAATTGATTGTATCTAACAATCTTGTGTATAAGAGAGTTAAATTTCGACAAGGTGTGTCAGATGAAGAAGAAAGTCTTTGGAGGTTGTGGTTGCCTCAGTCTTTAACGGATAGAGCTATTAATTTGGCTCATAATTCTAATTGTCATGGCGGATATTTTAAAACCCTCTCTCGTTTAAGAGAAAAATACTTTTGGCCCTCAATGGTCAGAGACGTAAAAACATATGTTAGTAAGTGTGACGACTGCAAAATGATCAAAGCGCCAAACCAAATTCTTCGTCCACCTATGGGTGAAGCCTTCATAACTGTCCGTCCATTTCAACGTCTTTATTGCGACTTCCTTGGTCCGTATCCATGTTCTAAATCTAAATACACTAGTGTATTTATCGTCATTGATCATTTTACGAAATTTATTTTCCTAGTTCCTCTAACATCCGCTACTTCACTTAATGCCATAAATTTCCTTTAAAATAGTCTTTTCAATACCTTTGGTGTTCCTTAATATCTACATAGTGATAATGAGAAACAATTTATTTCTATAGATTTTGTTAATCTCTATGGAATAACACATATTAAGACAGGGCTTTATTCGCCACAAGCAAACGCTTCTGAGCGTTCCAATAGAGAAGTTATTTCGAAAATTCGATACTATTTGAAAAATGAGTCTAATCACCTTAATTGGGACCAATGTATCCCCCGTATATTGAGCGTTTTGAGAAGTGATTATCAAACGTCGATTCAATGCTCCCCTTATTATGCCTTATTTGGCCAAAATATGTGTTTACATGGATCTACATATCCACTTTTGGATAAATTAAACATGCTAAACAACGATAGCATTGTACAACGTGTTGACAAAATGAATCACTTAAAAGAACAGATTTCGCATAATTTGGAATTGGCACATCAAAAATCCACAAAAACCTATAACACCCGTTCAAAACAAATATCATACTGAATTGGTCAGGAGGTATTTAGAAAGAACCATATTCAGAGCAATTTTGGTAATGCCATTAATTCAAAATTTTGTCCTAAATATTTAAAATGCAGGATTCGCAATAAAAAAGGAAATTATCTCTATGAAGTAGAAGATAACCAGGGTAAATTTATAGGCTGTTTTCATGCTTCTGATTTACGTCCATAAGCAAAATGTATGTTATCTTGCCGGCTTTCGTGGGTCGAGCCACACGATTAAAGTCAAAATAGAAATTATAGAATCCTTTCTCCTGTTCTTCATTATATCGGAGATTTCATGACGAATCAGGTTTGTTAGGGATTCTATACACTTTTAGTATAAATCGTGAACATTTTCATTTTCAAGTATTTATTTTTATAAACTAGTAATGGTATTTTTTTTTAATGACAATATATTAAAATTGTTCTACATTTTATTTACTTTAATAAGGAAAATTATTTTGTCAACTTAACAAAACTTGGTACGTATATTTACATCTCTTTCAAACTGATGCTAGCGATTATGGCCTCGGAGCTGTCTTAACTCAGGAGTTAGATGGAACAGAACGAGTTATCGCTTATGCCAGCCGACATCTAAATCGAGCAGAACAAAACTACTCCACCACCGAAAAAGAATGCTTAGCAGTCATATGGGGAGTCCGTAAAATGAGACCCTATCTGGAAGGCTACCAATTTGTAATAATCACAGACCACCTCTCTCTCAAATGGTTAGATTCCATCGATAACCCTACAGGACGTCTAGCACGATGGGCCTTAGAGCTCCAACAATTCAATTACTCAGTAAAGTACCGAAAGGGTAATCAAAACGTGGTTGCAGATGCCTTATCACGCCAACCTCGAGAAACTTTTAACATTGCCCACACCGAACCCACTGATGTAAATTGCACCTGGCTTGAAAAACGTATGAAAGATGTCCAAGAGAATCCAAAAAAATACCCTGAGTACAGTATTGTCAACGGGCAACTCTTTCGTCATTTTCCACGCCTCGTAAACGATGATGATTACAATCCCTGGAAATTATGTGTGGCGAAACCTCTTAGAAACCGAGTACTTGAAGAAAATCATGACATTCCGTCGGCCGGACACCTCGGCATCCGAAAAACCAGCAACCGCGTCGCTACCCGATATTATTGGCCGGGTATGTTCCGTGATATTAGCCGATATGTCCGAAAATGTAAGTCATGTCAGAAATACAAAGTAAGTCAACAACGTCCAGCAGGTGAAATGTTGACACGTGTGCCTGAAGAACCCTGGGCTACAGTATGTGCCGATTTCGTAGGACCATTGCCCCGTTCAAAACATGGTTGCACGATGCTGTTGGTCTTCTTTGACCGATTTTCAAAATGGAACGAATTAGTTCCCCTAAGAAAGGCTACCGCTGAGGGTCTAGTAAAGGCTTTCAGGGAGCGCATCATTGCCAGATATGGAGTGCCAAAAGTTCTCATCACCGACAACGGAACTCAATTTACATCCCGAATCTTTCAGCGATGTTTGAAAGAATATGGCGTCCAACAACAACTCACAGCACCCTATACTCCCCAAGAGAATCCCACTGAGCGCACAAACCGGACAATTAAAACAATGATTGCTCAGTGCTCAGAGCAACAGCACAATAAATGGGACGAGTTTCTACCAGAAGTCATGCTCGCAATAAACTCCAGTGTGTCGGAGTCAACGGGATATTCTCCTGCATTCCTTACACAAGGACGAGAACCTCGTCTGCCCAAGGCTCTTTACGATGAAGTAGCTATCGGCACCGGATCGGAGAACCCTCATCCAGAAGAACGAGTTAAACTACTAAAAGATGTTTTTTCCATCGTTAGACGAAATCTCACCAACTCGTCACTTACACAGCAACGTAATTACAATCTTCGTCGTAGAAATTGGAGACCTAAAATTGGAGATTTAGTAATGCTTAGGCAACATCCGTTATCAAAAGCAATCGACAAATTTGCAGCGAAGCTGGCACCCAAATTTAATGGACCTTATGCCGTCCAAAAATTCATTTCTCCCGTGATAGTAAAATTAAGAGACGGGAGCGGAAAAGACAAAAGAACGGCACATCTCAGCGATTTAAAACCTTTTATAAATTAATTACATTATTATACGTTACACGTCAACCTAATCTCGCACTAAAATGTTCACTCTTTCTTTATCTTTGCTCTAGTGCAGTCGTACTTTAAGGAATAAAAAGAAAAAAATATATATGGAGGAAAAATTTGAGAAGTCCCGCCAACGATTTCGTAAGTCTTGGGAGAAGGAAGAGGCCAAGCGTAGACGAACTGTGTTTTTAGCAGATGACGATATACCGTCAACGAGTGGAGGTCGTCGATCGCAACAAACTCACCGACGAGAGATGTCAGGTGTATCAAAAACCAGCTACACGACACGCGGCCGGTACCAGCAAGAAAAATGTGGACGTATGTATGGACCAGTTTTAATCAATCACCAACCAAAAAACAACCCACGATGTACCCCAGACCAGACCAAGGAAGATTGTACTTTTAAAGATCTCTCGGCCGAATCATCGTCACATGTACCACACGAAGACGACACTCCACCACCACCACCGAAATTTGTAGACGACACTCCACCACCACCACCGAAATTTGTAGACGACACTCCACCACCACCACCGAAATTTGTAGACGACACTCCACCGACTCCACCAAAATACATTGATGAAAGTCCACTCTCTGAGCTAGAATTCCGTGAACTCCTTAATGTTTTGGGGCTGGGAGAGGACGAAGTAGAGGATATGAAGAGGACATTTTTCGGTGACCAGGATCGAACTCTGGAGAAAAGAGCACCCACACCACCTTCACCATTGCCGCCAAGGTCGCCACCGTCCCTGGACTCAGAGGACGAAACTTACAGACCTCCTACGCCACCCAGGCGTGTTAACTATTGCCAAGTCAACATCAGTAACAACCGTTACAATTATGTTGGATACACGTGCTATGAACGGGTTATGAAAGTACGCCTCCTGCTGCCCACCAATACCTCCAAATCAGGTATCTTACCTAACGCTATATTAGATAGGCCACATAATTCGACGGAAAATTTGCCCAACGAAACTGAAAACGTCAACCGGAGTGCTTCGATGACTCCAGTCTTGGCAAGAGATGTAACAACACCAAACAAACAAATTAATGCTTCGGAATTACTGAAGCCAGAACACTTGGAAAACATAGCTCTCTCTGTCAGTTCGACCAGCAACTCTAAATCAAGTTCCAGTTCTAACTCAAGTTCCAGTTCTAATTCAAGCTCCACTTCAAGCTCCAGTTCAAACTCAACCAGTAGCGTTAGTACCACAATTATCTCTAACAACGAAACAGCCCCAGTGCCAGCTCCAAACCTAGCTACATCTCTACTTCCAGCGTCAACCTCCGAAGAAACAAACTTGAGCCAATCAACAATTTTCTTGGAACGCGATCGTACAGAGGAATGGGTTGCAGTCCAGAACCAACAGGGCACTACCAACGATATTCCTGAAGAATTATACGCAGAAATCGATAAGAGGTTGCAACAACGAAGAAATGGGCAGAAACTGAAATTTATGCGTATAATTAACAATACTCGGTACATAGTGAACATCTTTAAAAGTGGAAACTATAGGATTACTTCCCAAGGAAATTAGAATTTTATATATTATATAATATTAATCATTGAATGATCATTAATTTTTTTTATCGTATGAAAGAAAATAAATTTAGTTTTTTTTTAAGTTATAAAAAAAAAGGAGAAAAAAAAGGAGGCAATGTGACGACCAAAAGTCATGACCTCGTTTTTGGGTCAATATTAATTTAATTTTTAATTAAAATTAATTTAAGAAAATATTTATTTTCTTAATTTATATTGGTTGTCAAAATTTCCTCCCAAATACTTAGTATATTTTAACTTATATTTTAGAATTACTATAGATATAGCAATCCCTTAATGTTAAGTATATTTTGTTATGTTATGACTCTCAGTTAATGTGAATGTTATGGTGAAATGTTAATTTACACCTCCAAGTGGTGTGTATAATCGTCATTCACACAGGCAGATCAAACGATGTACATGTGTGTGTGTGTGCTTTGTACATTCGATTGGGGTATAAATAGACGATATTTCATAATAATTAGGGAGTCAGCGTAAGGTCGAGCTACTGGTAAGATCTTATTCGGTAAACATATAAGTTTACCAAATAAAGTCAAAGTGGTTGAACTAGCTGATAAATTGAGGGTTCGGAGTTTTAAAACTCTCCTCAGGTTATCAGCTCAGCAACCTCACCTAGGTTCCTCCTCTCTTGGACACGTGTACCCTGCGACACTGGAGAGTATACTCGGTACTGTCCAGTGCTGTTGGGTTTCCGTGTGCAGAGACACCTCTGAGGGTTCGGAGTATAAACTCTCCTCAAAGTTGTCTCCCTCCAACGTTGACACACCAATAAGCTGCACCACACTTGCTCGGTGATATTAAGAGGCGGTTAAACTGCTCTCAATCTCTCTGGGTAAATGTGGAGTAGAGACATCACAGAAGGTTCGGAGTTTTAAAACTCTCTTCTGGGGTGTCTTCGAGTGGCGACACTAACGTGTTTTGCAAACACGATTCGGTGTGTGTGTCAGAGTGTTCCCATCCTAAAGGAACGTGAGCACAACGAGAAATAGAGAGAGAGAGGTGGCAATACGTCTGTGTCAGAGAGTTATTGATTTTTTAAGAGAAATAATATTTTTAAGAAGAGTATATCAATAAATATTATAACGTTATTCAAAGAAAAACACCAACAGCATTTGTTATTTTCGATTAAATATAAATTTTGTAACGAACCTTGGAAGCCGAGAGTCTATCCAAGCAGCAAGCGGTAAAACGTGTCGTTACACCGTATTACAAAGCCGGATTATTCTAAGATTAAATGTTGGAATTGCCTTAATTTCGGTCATTCATACATTTATTGCCCCGAGGACACTAGACACCTTTTCTGTTTTAAATGTGGCCAGAGAGGAGTAAACACGACTAAATGTACAAATTCACATCTGGGAAACCGGAAGCAGAGCGAGATGGTAACCGGGGACTCTCGTTCGAAACCCCAGACCCCGAGTTTACAGTAACTCAACCGATGACTCCTCCACAGGAGGACGATTCAAGAACTTTGATTTTATCTAACAATCATAGTTCTAATACTTCTAAAAATTTAGATTCCATATACATACCAACAAAAACTATTCAATCTTGTAGAACCCGATATAAAAAACGTAAATTTTATAGAAATTTAATTGAATCTTCTACTTTATGTAATAATTCTGATGACCGACCATTTGTCAATGTTTTAATTCTTGGAGAAAACCTTTATGGGCTCTTAGACTCGGGAGCAAGTGTGTCAGTGTTAGGTAAAGATAGCATGGAATTTATAACACGTCACAAAATTGTCTTGAAACCCTTTAAGTCTTTTGTATCCACTGCCAATGGCTCAAAGCAAAAGGTTTATGGCTACTGTGAACTTCCTGTTACCTACAAGAGTGTAACAAAGCCTATAAACTTCTACGTCGTTCCTTCACTTTTCCAACCCCTTTATTTGGGAACCGATTTCTGGAGAGCTTTTGCAATAGCTCCCCATGTAGTTCCCATAATTGAGTCAGTAGACGTTGATATTATTGACAAAGATTTACATTTTCATGAATTGTCCCCAGAACAGAAACTTAAACTTGATGCTGTAATACAGGAATTCCCTTCCTTTGAAAAACAAGGCCTGGGTTGTACTAGCTTAATGAAACACCATATTGAAACAGGAGATGCCGTCCCCATAAAGTGTCGACATTATCCCCTTTCACCGCCACGTCAGGCTGAAGTATACAAGGAGCTAGACAGACTTCTTGAAATGGGTGTCATCGAGGAGTCAAACTCCCCATGGTGCTTCCCGATTGTCAATGTAAGAAAACCCGGCAAAGTGCGCCTTTGTTTAGACTCAAGGAAGTTAAATGAGGTCACGAAAAAAGACTCATACCCCCTTCCACATATCAATGGGTTGTTAAGTAGATTGAAAGATACTCACTTTATAAGTGGGATCGATCTAAAAGATGCCTTCTTCCAGATTCCTCTCACCGAATCCTCTAAAGAGAAAACAGCTTTCGCGGTACCAGGTAGACCCCTCTATCATTATAGAGTCATGCCCTTCGGGCTTTGTAATGGTCCGCAAGCGATGAGTAGGTTAATGGACAAGACCATTCCATCTAAGCTTAGGGAGAATGTATTTATCTACTTAGATGATCTACTGGTGTGTAGCTCTAACTTCGAAAATCATTTAGATTTGTTGCGCCAGGTAGCAAAATGTTTGCGAAATGCAGGGCTAACTATAAACGTCCATAAAAGCAAGTTCTGTCAGAACGAAATC
>NC_060949.1:9433838-9434878 GCF_022045245.1 Lucilia cuprina
TTTTTTTAATGACAATATATTAAAATTGTTCTACATTTTATTTACTTTAATAAGGAAAATTATTTTGTCAACTTAACAAAACTTGGTACGTATATTTACATCTCTTTTACTTAAACAATATTGGAAAAATTACATTGTTTACATCAGTTGTGTTTTGGTTCTTGTCTTTGCTAACCATATAACAGTTTAAGGATTAATTGAAATTTAATACTGGTAATGCTGAATACTTCTGAATACACGATGTAAAAGTAATTGTTCTGACATGTACTGACGCAAACACTCACATTATCGAGAAGTTTTCTTTTACTTTACACGAGATTAACTCGTTCTTTTACCTTTTTGAACTTGCATTGTCCAGACGTGTCTTAATTAATATTCCAAACCAAAGATATAAGTAATTTTTAGTGTCCAAAAATAATATCAGGTTATATAGTTTTATTCCAAAGATCAAATTAAGTTTCTTCCAACCATAATCTAAACCGAAGTATCAACCAAAATTATCCGAAGGTAATATTTTGTTACTGATTATTTATGTGATTTAATTAACATTACAAATCCCGTATAGTGAAGTGATCTTAACCTAAAATTAAGGGACACACATGGACACGTAGCCTATTAAGGCTCCCAATGATATGGTCTTCACGATATATCTTTTAAAGTAATTGTAAACTTCGTGTATAAATTTAATTTAAATAAAAGGTAATATAATTTTTATATTATTAAAAAAATTTTTTCATACGCAAAAAAATTACGTTTATACACAGCTTCAGAGGATCAAGATTATACCTGGACAAAACACGCATTATGACATCATGAATAATAGGTATATGCTTAGTCAACAATAAATATAAGAATACAGAGGAAAACACACAAAGTCATAAAATCGAAATTTGGACAAAGGGTACTAAAATAATTTAACACTAGCCGTACCAACTGAAACAATTCTCTACAACTAAATCTGTACTTCAACTCAATCACCGAACCAGAGTCTGCATTATACGAACATATTGAATTTCTTCCCAAATTCATAAGATCATCTA
>NC_060949.1:9434978-9436313 GCF_022045245.1 Lucilia cuprina
CTGAAACAATTCTCTACAACTAAATCTGTACTTCAACTCAATCACCGAACCAGAGTCTGCATTATACGAACATATTGAATTTCTTCCCAAATTCATAAGATCATCTATTTCCAGTAAAACTTATGTAATACCTATTTGAAATCCGCTTGTAGTACGTGCATATTAGATGTAACTTGATTACGCTACATTTTAAAAGTAAAATTCCTTAATAACATTTGATATAAAACTCATATTTGAATTCATGCACATACACCAATACATGTATTTAGTTATAATTAGCTATAGTCAATAAGTAATGTAAATAAGTCTGGTATGGTATGTATAATTACGTTAACCCGTATTTTTTATTATTAACTGTTATACTTCCTAATATTTACTTAGAAATATGCAACAAATTACTTTTCCCCAGCCCCAATAGTATAAAAACAACTGGATGCAGATGTTCGAGAGGCCTCTACGTCATCAAACCAGTAAAACTTCAAACATATATGATGTAAGTTGTAAGTCCCAACAAGAACAAATTTTTAAACTTTGGTGAGTGATCAAAAGTAATTATTTATTTATTTTACATGTTTGCATATTTCTTCTTTATTATTAGTATAAACAAAAGCAATAACAAAACAGAATTATTTAAGTCAGTTTTTTATGAATATTCCGATACATAATAGTTTCTACATATATATTTTTCCAATTTTGTTTAATATTTAATGAATAAAATTTCATCTATTATGAATTGCTAAAAGTCTATTTCAATTGAGGAATGATACTAACATGAAGGCTACTTAACTTCGATACTCTCACCTAAAAGGGGTAATCTTAGTAAAATGATAAGTGTTTAGGTTACCATAGGAGTACCATAGGTAATTTTGGGTGGGAAAAAAGCACTTCGAGCGACCAAACATCTTGTCTCTCTTAAAGATTGGATTCATATTAAAATGTTGAATATTTGTAATGATTGCTCAATAATTTGTGGTATTTATTAAATGGCATGAGAAATTTTTCTATGTTTACACGTTATTGTGAAATTTGGTGCAAGAACCACACCACAGCCGACAGAGCTAGTCGATGGAACACCAGCATGCCGCTGACGCTAGATTTTACAAAGTTTAAAATCGTTGAAATGAATTTACGCGTAACAGTTATATTATGTTGCTGGTTGTTGTTGCTAGAGAGCATTGGTCTTACCAACAGAACATATTTTTTGCGCAATATTAATAGCAAAATTGCAAAGCAAGGCGAATTCAGATAAGGTGGTGGCAGTTCTGCAACAACAACATTTCCCATGTATTTTGTTTTTGCTTTTGGTTTTCGTAAATGTCAAAATCCATGTGTACG
>NC_060949.1:9436413-9447994 GCF_022045245.1 Lucilia cuprina
TTTTATGAATAAGATACAGTAGGCGTATTAGGATCTGGATAGTTATTCTTGATTTGGGTTCTAAATATTTATAAGTGTATGTATTAGCTGAAAATTTTTGCTTTTGTTGACCTCTATTTTAAAATATCTACTTAAATTAGGTATTTTTCGTGTACCACACGACAGTTTACTTTACATTGGTTCCAAGCATCCTAAGGTCTGTTTAGAGGTCTAAATTAAAACATAGTGTTCCTACTAGTTGGTGTATGGATTTTGGAGAAGATAAAACAGGAGCCCAATGGTTTTACATGGATTCAAGTCGCCATCCTTTGGCAGTTAAAAATTTTTAAGCACCGCTCAGTGCGTTTTTTCTAATAATTCTTTGGATCATTTCATCAATTACTCTATTTAATATCTTTTAATGTCATTGATTAAGCATCTCATAATTATATTTTACATGAAATGAAAAATACAGAAATATTTTTTAATGTCTAATTTTCAAAACGATTTATTTAACAAACTAATTTCAAATTTCTATAAAATAAAAAGAAGAATTTTGCAAAATAGGCCAATTTCGTCAAAACAATGTGAAATCGAAGAATATACTAATTTACTTATAATATTTTGATATACACATTAGAATATAATGAAGAATTACCTTATAATTTGAAAAATTTTTTTCGAACTTGTACGAAAAGACTTAGGTTGAAGTCGATACTATGCGGAAAAATCTGAGGAAAGTACTGAAACAGACACAGAAGAATATATTACAGATTCAAAATATACAGATATTGTAAATGTAAGAGGTTTCAAAATGACTTCCATAGAAGAAAAAACTAAGTTTATCTCGATGTGCGCCAATATAATTAGGGAAAATTTTGACGGCAAACCCCTTAGTTTAAACTCCTTCATAGATAATATCGATTTAATTGTAGAACTTACTGCACCAAATTTGACAAACTGTTAAATTCATAAAATCGAAATTAGACGGAAAGGCAAGAGAAGTTTTACCAGAGATCATAACAAGCGTTGGACGGATCAAAAACACTCTTAGAGATAGGATCAAACTCGATAATTCAAAGGTTATTGCTGGTAGAATTGCAGCCTTACATATAAAAAATAATAGTTATGCAGATTTTTCGAAAACAGTAGAAGATTTAGCAGATGCATTACAACGTTCTCTTGTAATAGAGGGTATAACAAAGGAAAAGGCACAGGAAATGGCAATAGAACAGACAGACGGTTTCTATATGCAGAAATAATGCTAAGTCGGACATGGTTAAGGCTATTTTATCATCAACAGTTTTCAAAGAAACGAAGGATGTGGTTGCGAAATTGATAACAGCGGAATCCACAAATCGAAAGGAATATAAGGTTTTGACAATGGGACATAGGAACAAATTTATTCAAAATAATAGAAATAATGGATGACCACGACATAATAGTTCATATCGAGGTCGGAATAATTCATATAGTAGTCGCAATAATTCGTATCGTCAGAACAATGCATACCGTAATCAGAATAATAATTTAAATAACTACAATACTTTTCGGGGACAAAATTTTAATAATCGTGGTAAACATAACAAAAATTTTCGTTATCAGGGAGCTTCTGTGCGGACTTTAAAAGCGCAATCCCTCTGCACGAGATATTGAGGGAGGAAGAAATGTAATTAGGAGAAATGATCTAAATAATCCAAATTTTATCAATAATCTCTCAAAATCCATATATAGTTTTAATTTAAATTATTCTGATTTCATAAGTTTATATTGTTCATCAACACATAGAACAAATACATTTTTAGTTGATTCACAGGCTGATATATCAGTTCTCAAATTGTCTTGTTTAAGATCTATTGTGGAGAAAAATGACCAAAATACTATTAGCATTGTTGGTATAACAACTAATACTACGACATCGTTAGGTACAATTAACACAAAATTGATCATTTCTAATAATACAATACCTCAAGTTTTTCATATAGTAGCTGATAATTTCAATATTCCCTCAGATGGTATATTGGGGAAGGACTTCTTGAAGAATAATATATGCAATATTGATTACAGTTCGATGACAATTTCTTTTTATGTTCCGAAAATAAACAAAAGAGTAGTAATTCCAATTTTTCACGGTACTAGAGAACATTTATTTGTCGTTCCACCAAGATGTGAAGTTTTTAGAGAATTTAGATTGAAAAACATAGCTGAGCCAGTTTTTGTCGATTGCCAGGAAATTTGTAAAGGCTTATTTGTTAGTAAAAGTATTGTGACGTCAGATAATCAGTTTTACGTATACTATATACCACAGACAAAACGAAATTTGTAAACAGTTGTAATGTAAAGACAGAAAAGCTTTCTGACTATTACATTTATTCTATAAACAAAACATCTGTTTGCAATGAAAGGTCTAAAAGCTTAGAAACAGTTTTAACTGACAAAATGCCAAACTATATAAAAGATGATTTAATGCCAATATGCGAGGAATATGCAGATATTTTCACTCTAAAGGAAGATAAGATGACAATAAATAACTTTTACAAACAAAATTTAAGACTAAAAGATAGCGAGCCAGTCTATATTAAAAATTATCGTCTACCATATACCCAGAGAAGTGAAATAAAACGTCAAGTTCAAAATCTACTCGAAAACGACTTAATTGAACCAAGTACCTCAAATTATAACAGTCCATTGATCTTAGTGCCGAAAAAGAATCCAAATGATTGCAAATCTTAAAGAATGTGTGTAGATTTCAGAGCCATTAATAAAAAGCTAATCGCTGATAAATTTCCTATGCCTATGATTGACGATATACTCGACAATCTTGGCCGAGCTAAACATTTTTCTACTATTGATTTATTTTCTGGTTTTCATCAAATTCCCCTGCACGAAGATTCAAGAGATTTAACATCATTTAGTACAGATCAAGGTGCATTTTGGTAGAAAGTTTTACCTTTTGGACTAAACGTAGCTCCAAATTCGTTTTCCAGGATGATGTCAATAGCATTTTCTGGTCTTGAACCTAATAAAGCGTTTTTGTACATTGATGATATCATTGTAATTGGCTGTAGCAAACAACATCATTTAAAAACTTAACAAACGTGTTTGACATTCTGAGAAAATTTAACCTAAAAATAAATTCCTACAAATTCAACTTTTTCAAACCCGAAGTTACATTTCTAGGTCATAGATGTACTTCAAAAGGACTGTTACTGTTAAACGTTTTGTTGCATTTGCAAATTATTATCGAAGGTTTATACCAAATTTTGCGTCAATTGTAAGACCATTAAACAATATAACTCGTAAAAACGTGAGCTTCGTATGGGATGAAAAATGCCAGGAATCGTTCAAGAAAATCAAATCAGAATTAATTTCACCAAGAATATTGCAATATCCAGACTTTTCAAAGGAATTTTTAATTACTGTTGATGCTTCTAAAATTGGTTGTAAGTAGAGCAATACTTAGTCAAAAATTTTCAGGTCATGATTTACCAATATATTATGCATCTAAGGCATTTAATCGTTCAGAGCAAAAGAAACATACTATAGAACAAGAACTTATCGCAATATACTTTGCAATATATCAGTTTAGACCATATGTTTACGGAACCAAATTTGTAGTCAGATCAGAGATACAAGCGGCGGTGGCGTAACCATTTTAGGTCGGCGGCGGCGGCTTATTATAGAAAATATGGGCGGCGGCTAAATTGTCGGCTCAATTTAACCTTTTCTTCAGAGATTGACCTTATAAGCATTTATTATATTGAAAAATCTCTGTATAATAGTCTGTTATATAGTAACATGTCTCTATATAAGTTTTTTCTACAGAAAAATGAACATTTATAGTAGTTTTCACCAATTTAATATTAGCACAATATTGTGTGGCAACACTTTTCAATTTGCAATAATAATTTAAAATAATGGTAACTCCGTTCAAATTGGTGAATTTATTTTCCGAAATACATGTGTAATTCCAATCTTTATCGGCGGCTACGTTTAAGCGGCTTAGCTTTTGAGCCGAAAGAAGTCCCGCCGCCGATTTGAGACGTTTCGGCTTGTATCTCTGAGTCAGATCAGATCATAGGCCCTTAGTTTATATTTTTAATATGAAAGATCCATCCTCCAAACTTACAAATATAAGACTTAAACTATCAGAATACAACTTCTCTATTGAACATATAAAAGGAAAAAATAACGTCGGAGTTGATGAATTTCGGTTGAGGAACTGAAAAAAACAACGCGCGCGATGTCCAAAAAACCAGACGTAAAGAAAGCAAATTTAAAAGATGATAAAGTTGATAATTTGAAAGTATACGATAATTTTTTACATGAATTCAATAAATAAGTTGCAAAGATAAAGTCCGAAATATTTTATAAGAATGATGAAGTAAAGAAACATCAAAATATGAATGTATAACAAATTTAAATGCATAGTAAATGTTAGGTTTGTTAACGAAACTTAAAACTTTGGCGAGATGCTTTTGAGGCTTTAGAAAAGTGCCAACAATAATAATATTTACACAGCAGAATGGTCAAAAAACCATGGTCGCTAGAAATTATGTTACTTGATCCAATAGAGAAAATAAAGGATAGGAGGTAAAGGGAAAAACTGTTAGAAATGTATCATAGTGATCCAATTGTAGGAGGACATTGTGGTCGTAAAAGACTATATGCAAAGCTTAGGACAAAATATTATTGGAAAAATATGAAGATAGATATTGCTTCATTTGTTAGAAAATGTGAAAAATGTAATTTAAATAAAGTAAGTATTGGGACAAAAGAACCACTTACAATAACACCAACTCCTGTAAAACCTTTTGATATAGTAGTATTAGATACAATTGGTCCTTTGCCTACTTTTAAATATGAAAATAAATATGCATTAACTTTAATTTGTGATTTTACAAAATATCTTGTTAGTATACCAATACCTGATAAAAGTGCGAAAACTATAGCTCAAGCAATTTTTGAAAACTTTTTTTGATATATGGAAGAATGAAAACCGATTTAGGAACCGAATTTAAGAACGAAATTTTTACTGAATTATGCTAACTCTTGGATATTGATTTAAATTTTTCAACAGCCTACCATCATCAAACAGTGGGGACGGTAGAACGCAACCATAGAGTTTTTAATGAATATTTAAGAGCATATATTAGTGAAAATCATTCGGACTGGGATACATATTTAAAATATTTCAAATTTTTTCATAATACAACTTCAAGTTCTGTTTTTGACAACAAATTTACACCTTATGGGCTAGTTTTTGGAAGAAATGCTGTTATGCCTAAAGATTTAAACTTGAACAACATTGATCCATTATATAAAGCTGAAAATTATAGTAAAGAGGTAAAATATCGGTTACAAAAATCCCACTATATAATCAAAATGCTTATAGAAAAACATAAACAAAGAAACAAAGAATTATATGATAAAAATGATAAGGCAATTGATTTGAAATTAAATGATATTGTATTTTTAAAAAATGAACCATATGATAAATTTGAAAACATCTATGATGGTCCATATATTGTTAAAAACATAAATGGAGTAAATGTTAGTATTTACAACAAATCTTCAAAGAAAGATAAAATCATCCATAAAGACAGACTTAGAATAGCAAATTAATGGTAAGCCCCACAAAGGTAAATATTTCAAAATTCTTTTTATGTTTATTGAAAATATATATTCAACAAATATCTTCATATATCAAACACTTTTATTATTTTATCAAATATTTTTGTATATTTTGAATATTATTTTCATATGTATTAGGGAGGTGTATGGAAACTTATATGACCCACTACACAGTGGGGCAGAATCGAAAATTTTTGGAAATAAATCTGGCATTTCTAAACGGCTGATCTGATCGGTATAAAATTTGGCGTGGACGTAGCCCAGGAGAATTCGAGTTTAAGTTTTGAAGATGAACCCCGCAGATGCCCCAGGGACGGCGCTGTGGCGGCTCAAAGTAGGGTACCTACGGCATGTAAAATTTTTAAACTCGTGCCATTTTTTTGGTTTTCATCCAAATACAAATATTTTTCTTGAAAAAACATACTTGGACATACTACTTATCACTTATAATATCCGAGTTATAGGCATTTAAAAATTTAGTGATACAAAATTTACCATGCCTTGGTCCGCCTTTTTTTGCATACCGGGCGTAATTTTGTACCAAATGGACTCAATTTTCAATAATATACAAAAAATTTCATTTACAGATCCAAAAATATACGTTTTTTAATTTGAAAATTCAAAAAATTTTAGATTTTTGCCGTTTTTTTGCCAAAAATGTGTCTTAACCCTTTTTTTTTTTAAATAAAATGTTCTTTAAGAAAATATAACAATTTTATAGTTTTCTAAAAGAAAAACTTCAACTTTGGGGGACATGTTCTAAAATCCAAAAGCTGGGATCAGAAAACTGAAAACAGTTTTGGAAACCTCAATATGTTTTCTATTTACTCCAAAAGTTTCCCAGCTCTGAAAGAAATGTGGACCCTATGGACAAAAAAGTAAAAAATCCCATTTTTGGGATTTAAATTCCTATTTTTGGGAATTGCGGGATGCCCTTTGACCTTTTCAATTTTTTTTTTTTTGCATTTTCTTATTTGAAATGACAAATTTAACAAGCGTTGAGTTTTGTTCATAAATAAAGATTTTGTCTTATATTACATATTTGTTAAATTTCTAAAACTATGATTTATATCAAAATTTTAATACGGTCGCAGATAGCTACAACAATTAAGTCCATATTTATCCCTTAATATCATTTTTAGTTAGATATGGAAACTCTCGACCCTTTACAAAAAATATATCTCAATTACATTCAAAAATATGTTCATTTAAACCTGTGTCCTTTAATTTCATCTTTTTCATATTTTAGTATTAAGTATGACAGAACATACATTTGGTGTTGAATAAAATATTTGGACAATTTTCAAAAATTATTATAAGTATAATAGATTTTTTATTTGAACTGTTTATCTTAAACATAATACAATTAATTCTTACAAACTACTTATATAGTTAATTTTTAACACTACTTATTTTCTATAAAATAATCTCTCATATCTACATATCGGCAAAAATCTAAAATTTTTTGAATTTTTACATTAAAAAACGTATATTTTTGGATCTGTAAATGATATTGATCTGAAATTTTTTGTATATTATTGGAAATTGAGTCCATTTGGTACAAAATTACGCCCGGTATTCAAAAAAAGGCGGACTAAGGTATGGTAAATTTTGTATCACTAAATTTTTAAATGCCTATAACTCGGATATTAGAAGAGTAAGTAGTGTGTCCAATCTTGTTTTTTCAAGATCTCGTCGAGCGCTTTCAGAAAATATAAATTTGGATGAAAACAAAAAAATGGCACGAGTTTAAAAATTTTACATGCCGTAGGTACCCTAATTTGAGCCGCCACAGCGCCGTCCCTGGGGCATCTGCGGGGTTCATCTTCAAAACATAAACTCGAATACTCCTTGGCTACGCTCACGCCAAGTTCTATACCGATCGGAACAGCCGTTTAGAAATGCCAGATTTATTTCCAAAAAATTTCGATTCTGCCCCACTGTGCACTGTTAATAATGTAGTTATACCCTACACCATTTTAGTAGGGAGGGTATAACATACAAAAATATTCGTCCTATACCCACCTTAAAGTTTACCAATCGGTTTAGAATCATTTTCTAAGTCGATTAAGGTACAGACCGCAATTTTCAAGATAATTGAATGAAATTAGGCACACACTCTTCCTTTGGCCCAAGGACGAAGCCTATTGAAAATGGTTTAAATCGGTCCTTTATTTCGACTAGCCCCCATACAACCGTACCCCCCAAAGACCTTTCCAATGATAAAAGCACCCATTATAGGTCAATTTTGGGAAACATAATTTTTGGCCCGATATTTTGAGGTTTATCTAAAAAATCGGGAAAAATGCCTTTATAGGTAGGTATATAAATTAGTTTAAAAGCTAAGATATTGAGCTTTATATGTTTCTGTAAGTATTATAATTCCTGAGATATTAATAATTTAATTATGTTTTTAGCTTAATTTATTGGCTATTAACATATAATTTATAATAGAATTACATAGACATTTTTTCCGATTTCTTTTAGATGGAAAAAAGTCGGGTCAAAATATATATTTTCCGGAAAAAAACCCAAAGTCGGTCCATATTCTAGTATCATGTTATATATCATTGGAAATGTATTTTTAATACCTTTAATTTTATGTATTTTTTATTATAAGCAAAACAGTTTTCGAGATATATACAAAATTGTTTTAAACTTTGGAGCCCCGCCCACTCGAAAGTAGGCGTGGCCGACACAAAAAAGTTATATCTTTTATCGTCTCAAAATGCTCTATAAAAGTTCAGTAAAACCGACTTGTTCCATCTTATATATTAATTTTTTGCGAAAAAAAATAAAAAATTACATTAAAAAATATTGCTTATATTATTTAAAAAATCTGTAAGTTTAGCCTGTTTTAGCTTGAAAATGTTGGTTACAGATGAATCTTCTATTTTTTCGAATAAAAAATTTGAATTGAAGGAAAATGTCGCAAAATATCTACTACATATTTCTTTAATAGAAAATCATTTTTCTTCAACAAAAACTTCATCATATGGATCTAAATATTTTAAAAAATCATATATACATACCTTTTTAAAACAATTGCCAATTGTCTTTGGCGGCCTCCATCCACGTTTTATAAAAATTAATGCATCATATATTGTAATTGTATTAAGATATTCGGCAACAGTTTAACCCTTTTCTATAGCACAAGATTGCTTTTTAACAATAATTTAACAATAGGCTGTATTTGGGTAGTGGTATATGCAGGTAGAAAATGGATTTTTATGTTCACCAGTTGTGAACATGTTCACCATTCCAGATGAAAGTTGTCATCCACTGTTTTTGTTAAAAAATATGGTATCGGCATATTGGTATATTGGAATTGTGCTGATGTTTGTTACATACAAAAATATTAGTCCTATACCCTTATAATCGTTTTCTAAGTCGATTAAGCTATGTCCGTCTGTCTGGCTGGTAGCAATTTTCAAGATAATTGGATGAAATTTTGGTCCAAGGAAATGGGCAAAAAAAATGGATAAAACCGGTCCATTATTTCGCCTAGCCCTCATACAACTATACCCCCCGAATAGGGCCTTTCGGCTCATAATTAAGTTAAATTTTTTATTATGTCAACAAAAGTCGGCAAAACTTAGTTTTATAGATTTTTTTAATGACATTACCGATTTTTGTAATGATCGGGCATCATTTGACCCTATCCCCCATACAAACTTTCTTCAGAAAATGACTTGAAGGCCAAAATTCACATATAAACATGAATAAAACTTTAATATTCTACATAAATATCTTTGAAGTATAGGTGAATTCCTCTACCTACATTAATAAGGTCATGCCGATATTTCTCCTACTCCCCTTTAAGCCTTCTTGTAAAAAATCTTTTTTTTGCTAAAAATAAGTCAAAATATTCTGAAATAAAGTTAAAAAACAAATTAAATGCTTTATTTTTTTAAATAATTCCCATTTTTAACATACTGACTGGTGCTTCAATAATTCTGTTAGACATGCTTTCGAGAAGATCGCTATTTAAAATCAGCAAAATCGGTCGGCAAATAACGGAGATATTAGCAAAAATCCGATACAACCTCTGAAAATTTCATCAAAATAGCTAATACCCTATGTGCTTCGTTACCCCTATCGAAATTAAATACATATTAATCAAAAAAATTATTTATTTAGCTACTAAATTAAGTATAAAATTTTTCTTAAAGATTTATTATAATTTCTCTTAATGACAATATATTTCATTTAAATTCTAATATAATACATTAATGATATATTTACTTCTTACTTGCTAAAATTTAATATATATCTTTATTCTTAAAGAATAATTCTTATTCTAATGCATGGGATATACAATATTTTTTTACCCTCTAGTATAAATAAAAACCCACTTAACGATTTTGAAAATTACAACCACAATAGTTTTCCAGATTAACAATATGTTACATATGAGAGATGCCAAGCAAATTATTGCAAGTTCGCCAATTTCTATCTATCTATGAAAATTTTGAATTATCTAACAATTTTCAAGATATACGAAATTTTGTATTTAATTCATATATGTGGTGCCAAGGACCCCGTTGAAAGTCCGCCCGATATTTTCTAAATCTTCACATGAATGTCAAAGTTATTCATATAAAATTTGAAGATTCTAGCTCTAATAGTTTCTTAGATATACGATTTTTTCTATTTAATTCATGTGGGGGCTTTAAGTTCTCCAAATGAAAGTCTGCCCTTTTTCCTCCAAAATTTTCAGATAAATATTAAAATAATTTCAGCAAAATTTGATGAATCTAGTTTTATATTTTCCTAGATAAACAATATTTTGTATTTTATTTTTAGAGATGTCAAGTCCCATTAAAAGTTCGCTCGTTATACTCTAAATTTTCAGATGAATTTCAAAATTCCTTAAGTAAAATTTAAAGATTCTAGCTCTAATAGTTTCTCAAATATATGAATTTTTCTATTTTATTCATGTTGAGGCTCCCCCAGATGAAAGTCCGCTCTTTTCTGTAAAAAATTTACAGATGAATATTAAAGTTCTTCGTGCAAAAATTTAAGAATTTAGTTGTATTATGGATGTTAAAATTATTCGTGCAAAAATTTAAGATTCTAAGTTTCCAATTTAAAATAATTTTTGTATTTAATTTATATGGGAGGTGCCGCTCTCCTCATGGGTAGTCCGCAAATTTATTACCCAAGATGTTAACATGGATGTTAAAGTTATTCGTGCAAAAATTTAAGATTCTAACTGTAATAGTTTCCAAGATAAACGAATTTTTGTATTTAATTTATATTGTAGGTACCACACCTCTTAACGCTAGTCCTCCCACATTTTATCCTAAATAATCATAAAGACACTAAAGGTTTTGTTGGAACACCTTTGAGGAATCTAACTGTTATATTATAACAAGAAAAACGAATTTTTGTAGTTTATTAATATGGGATGTGCCGCTCCCCTCATGGGTGTTTACAAAGTTATTCATGCAAAATTTTAAGACTGTAACTGTTATACTTTCCAAGATAAACGAATTTTTGTATTTAATTTATATGGGAGATGCCACGCCCCCTAACGCTAGTCCGCCTACTTTTTATCCCATATAATCATATTGACACTTAAGTGCCTCCGACAAAATTTGGGGACTCTAACTGTTATATTATCTCTTATATACGAATTTTATATTTTCTTAATGTGGGCGTGGCTCCTCGCCCACTAGAAAATTCAAAATAAAAAGTAGCCTATTACCTATTCCAGACATACAGGAAGACGCTGTGAAAATTTCAAGCAAATCGATTCAGCCGTTTAGTAGTCTGTAGCGTTCAAACATACCCAGCAGTTCGACAAAGAGTCAATGCATACGAAAAAGACAGTAGTTTCCACTATTATATACCCACATGGATGATCGTAATTCGTATGTTTTGGGTCATTCGTCACGAATGTACCCTTTGTAATCGAAAATGAAGACAGTCGTCACTTTAGTGTCCCCTTTGTAAGCGGGAGCGG
>NC_060949.1:9448094-9450355 GCF_022045245.1 Lucilia cuprina
AATTAACAGGCATATGGCTTCTTATAGTACCTACACTCGTGGTATCTCCTCGATCACGACCCATTTGGACAATTTAAAATACGCTGCTCAGTCAGAAAAGTCCAATGATCATGGAGCAAGTTCAATACCACTCGTTCATTTACCCCCTTGTGACACCCCAAATTTTCTATAGTGACTATAAGAACTGGCCTTCATTCCGAGACATGTTCTCTGCGTTGTATGGCAATAACCCCCGTTTGACCCCAAACTATTTTGGGGTCAAACGGTACTAAATTGTACAATTTATTGCAGAAAACTGCAAAAGATGCTCATGATGTCATACAAACTGTTTCATTGACTAACGATGGCTATGCAGTGGCATGGAAAAAGTTAGTTGACACATATGAGAACAAAGACGCCTTCATAAATGAACAGCTTCGTACTCTTTTGAGTATTAAACCTCTTACCCAAGAAACAGGCCGAATATTAAAAATCTGCAACGAACGCTTAAAGATTGTATTACGAATCTTTCATTATTAGAAGTTACCCCGGAAATATTTTATCACGTCATGTTAGTATATATTTGTGCTACAAAGCTACCCGAGAATACTTTAAGTCTCTGAGAACAGTCCAAGAAACTTTGTCCAAAATCTCCAAAGTGGGAAGATATGGACGCTTTTCTGACAGCTAATTTCAAAACTCTTGAGTCTTTTTCTGATATAAGACAGTCCAACCCAGTTCAAAACAAACCCCAGAATACTGTGTCTAAAAAGAACTCGAGTTTTAACTCCCCAAAGAAATCATTTAATGACTCCAGAAGAGTTCAAAGTTTTGCGACAAACACAGTTTGTCGTTGTTTCCTTTGTCAAGGACCTAAGACTTTGTCCTAACTTCTTGAGTCAGAGTGTAGATGATAGGCTGTCAACTGTCAAGAGACTTAGGTGTTGTTCAAATTGTTTGCCAACTTCTCACGATTTTAAGAATTGTAGAAGTATTCATGTTTGTTCGTTGTGTAGACAAAAGCATCACTCTTTGCTTCATAGAGATCCTAGATCGCAAGGTCAAGTTTCTGGTACAAATGTACCAATTCAACCCCCGCATATTCAAACCCTATCTAACCAAACCCCGCATAATATAAACCCGGTTCCAGCAAGCAACCAAAATCAACACCCCCTCAATTTTCCCCCATCAACTTCTGCAGCGACTCAGTACGTTCATACGTATGCTGCACATCTGAGCCCTAACCCCCATTCCACAGTCCTTTTGGGCTCGGCTATTTGTATAGTCCATTTTGACCATCTCAGATGTACAGCAAGAGCGCTAGTTGACCCTGGTTCGCAACGTACCTTTATCTCTAGAAGATTACAAAGGAAGCTTGCAATACCAACATTTTCGGTACCATCGATAAATGTTACCGGAATGATGGATTGCTTGGCTGGAAATTCCTCGACTATGTGCGTTCTTACTATTGGTTCTCCAATAGACCAGAGTTTCAAATTGTGTGCATATGAAGTCGAGAAGATTACCGGTCGGTTGCCCTCGTTCTCTTACAGATATTGTAAGCTCTAGTTTTTCCGATATTACCATTAGGAGGAAATGTTTATCCAAAAATTTTAACTTCGGATGTTAGAAAGCATCCGAATGGCAACTTGATCGCCCAGAGAATAGTTTTTGGTTGGATAGTAACTGGTGAAGTTTTTCAATCTGAACGAACAACGTGTAAAATCACTTTAATATTTAATATTTTTATACTTTTACCCTTTTTTTGTGGAATTTACGTCGTAAATTCCAATTTTTCCAAATATTTATTGAAATTTATCCCTATTTTGAGAAATTTTTTGACTTTTTTGAATTTTTTTACTCGTTTTTTGTCGATTTTGATTTTATTCTGATCCTTAAATTCTTGATACGTGATAAAATTCAATCTTTTAAATTAATTTTGAAGATTAGATCGTTTATTTATTTTTTTTTTTTTTTTGAGCAAGTTTACTCTATTTATTGAATATTTTTCAATTTCCCCCTAATTTTTCTTGTTTTTTGCCAAAATTACCCGGTATTTATTAAGATCTAAAATGGGCATTCGTAATGCAGATCGTTTAGCCGAATACGAGGCTTATATTTCAATAATTCCTGTTGGCGAATATCGAATTGGTTCGTTAAGTAGCCATGAAAAGGAATTAACAGGCATATGGCTTCTTATAGTACCTACACTCGTGGTATCTCCTCGATCACGACCCATTTGGACAATTTAAAATACGCTGCTCAGTCAGAAAAGTCCAATG
>NC_060949.1:9450455-9463270 GCF_022045245.1 Lucilia cuprina
ACGAGTAAAAAAATTCAAAAAAGTCAAAAAATTTCTCAAAATAGGGATAAATTTCAATAAATATTTGGAAAAATTGGAATTTACGACGTAAATTCCACAAAAAACGGGTAAAAGTATAAAAATATTAAATATTAAAGTGATTTTACACGTTGTTCGTTCTTAAGGGTAAAATTTTTACAAAAAATGGGTTTAAAATATTTCGAACAACAATTTTTTATAGTGTAAAAGCACTTTCAATATTAAAAAAAGTATAAAAAATGTATAAAAACATACTAATACTGCAAACGAATAAACGGTTACTCACTTCGAATAAAATTAATAATTATTTTTCACTTAAAAATAATTATTCTTTAATGAAATTTTATTATTGAGTTGAATTTGTATTTAAATTACACGATTTATCTATTTTCACGGGTTAAAATATAAAAAATACACAGTAACCGGTTTATTCGTACTATCAAAACATTGCAGCACTTATATGTGTGAAATAAAAAGCAAAAGAAAAATAAAAAAACAACCAACAACACTATCTTTTTTTGTATTATTATAATTAATAACACTCTCACTTCTCACGGGTATATGGGTAGAATAAAAATATATAATTTTTATTATTTAAATTTATTTATTTTTAATATTAATAAAAATATCACAATAAATATTCACAATTAATTTACTTTATTCGCGTGTCCGTCTGTTTTTGTTTACAGTCGAACTAACGAGTAAATTTTTTCCTTCTTTATTCTCTTTTGTGCTATATTCGCTAATATTAGCACAGTTGGGTAAAAAACGTATCAATATAAAAGCTTTTTGTTAACAGCGGAGTTAACAGAGAATAAAGAAGCTGGGATTAATAAAAAACAAAACCACTTTCAAGTAAATAAAAAATCACTTTAAATAAAAGAAACGCGGGTAAAATAAGTAAAAAGCACTGAGTATAATAAATAAAAAATGCACTGAATATAAGAGTTTTTAATTTGTTTTATTTTAAAGTAACACGCACACACGCAAATCAATAAATTAAATGAGGACAAGGGGTATAAAGAAAGTGAGAGGAAAAATGCACAGACTTTAATAACAAAAAAATGAAAATACGTTTTGCCGACAGCAAATTGCAATTTTTCAACACGGACTTTTTAATCACTTGTTGGTTATTTTTTCTTCCTTTTTGTTTTATAAGAAACACTTTTTATTATCACTTTTGTTCCCCCCGGGGGCATGTTACCTTGGCGAGACCTCCGCCTTGGTGTTATTGCAATCCCGGGGTATACCTCCGGTCTGACCTTGACTGAAAAATTGGTTGATTACAGTCTACTGTTTGGCTTAGTCCTTGCATAGATTGCCAGAGGTCAGACCAGAGCACCGCATAATCTGGTACTACGGGTAGCCAGTTGCCCGCAGGACTATGTCCTGGCTGGTCAGTTGGTTGAGGTTCCTTCGGGATCCACGTAGTGGCTGTGGTTTAAACCCAAATTCGCGGGAAGAGTATAAGTGGCGGTTAAAAGACTGATGCATGATAATAGTCAATATTTCGGGATAAGAGTTCGGTGCTGTTGCCGAAAATCAACAGATACCCCACAGAGGAGTGACTGTGGCACTAAGCGTTGGAAATGAGTTGGTGTCAATTGTATATGATAAAGAATGAATGTAGAGGTATGCGGGCCTTACCCAACCGTATGTTTTTCTCTATGAATGTGTCAAATAAATGAGATGTGTGCTGGGTTGAATGATGATGGATGAAAGATATTATATACAAGAGATACCGATTAATTTTCCTTCCTTGTCCAGATGTGTTCAGAGTTTACTCTGTTCATATCAGACTTGCCACAGCGTGTCACTGTGAGTAAGAAAGATGTCTACGGCTTATTGATGGATCGTGCTTCGGTCCACCGGTTACGTCTCTAGGTGCTGTTGCCGAATCAACAGTGCCATAGTAGTGTGGTTGTTTTACAACGTGACTACTTTGGCAAGAGATTAGATAGCTCGAGAACTCCAGCAAAGTACTTGCGCATGGTACCGGTCATAGCCAATGTGCAAAAATTGCCACCTGAGTCTTCATTGAAGACAAAGGGCGATGGTAGACCGTTCTCAAGTCTACCCTGTGGATGAATAAGACCACCGTGAGATAGGCCGACACGGCAGGTGCTCACGTTAAACTCTCGACAGTCTAGTCTATAGTCTATAGTCTGGTCTACAGTCTAGTCTATAGTCTAGCTATAGTCTAGTCTATAGTTTAGTCTATGGTCTATAGTCTAGTATATAGTCTAGTCTATAGTATAGTCTATAGTATAGTCTATAGTCTAGTCTATAGTCTAGTCTATAGTCTAGTCTATAGTCTAGTCTATAGTCTAGTCTATAGTCTAGTCTATAGTCTAGTCTATAGTCTAGTCTATAGTCTAGTCTATAGTCTAGTCTATAGTCTAGTCTATAATCTAGTCTATAGTCTAGTCTATAGTCTAGTCTATAGTCTAGTCTATAGTCTAGTCTATAGTCTAGTCTATAGTCTAGTCTATAGTCTAGTCTATAGTCTAGTCTATAGTCTAGTGTATAGTCTATTCTATAGTCTAGTCTATAGTCTAGTCTATAGTCTAGTCTATAGTCTAGTCTATAGTCTAGTCTAGTCTATAGTCTAGTCTATAGTCTATTCTATAGTCTAGTCTATAGTCTATTCTTTTGTCTAGTCTAGTGTATAGATTATTACAGTCTAATAACAGCGTAAATGCTTTATATTAATTCACTTTAATTTGCTTCTTTTTACTTGTATCTTTTTTGTAAATCGATTTTATATAAGAAAAAAATTAAACCTTTGCTTATTCATATTACAGATACGTAGTTGGATATGAAAGAAAAAAATCTATAAAAATCATAAAATGTTTATAAACAAGTAATTCCAATATTCAATGTGGGAGATATTATTGTATGCTAAGGAAGTGCATTAAATCAAAATAAATATATAAAAGTTAAAATAAAAAATAATAAATTTTTACACAAATATGTGTATTTATTATGTTGAAAAATTAAATTATCTTTTGGCTCATAAACACAGCATACAGATAATATGCATGGAAGAAAAAATAGTAATAGGCTGATAACAAAAAAAAGTTTGAATAATATGGATATATTATTATTATATATTATTCACAAATGCAGACAAAAAAGTGTATTGAGTCAGATTCGATTTGTGTGTTTTTAATAAACGATTTGGATAAAAATTTTATGTGTAAAAAAATTTTCGCCAAAAAATTGCTTCCTTCTGTTGTGTACACGTGTATTATTTTCGCAAATTAAAGCAACAACAAATTTGTATTCTGAAATAAAAATAAATACACATACACGGAGAACAACATTTACACAACACTAACCATAAATTTGCATTAAAACTATAACAGTAGAGTCCTTACATACAAACGCAGTCACACATTACTTGCTTTATATGGTGTCAATGTATCCTTTTTAGATAAAGAGTTCAAGTATTTAACGAAAGTACCTGTGATCCTGTAAGCTCAAGGTGGTCATTGGTAGTCACAGACGGGACTAGCTTCGATTCACTCCTAGCCTCTGAGAGACGTAAAGAGCAGCAACATAACAGCATGACTTAGCCGGGTAATAAACAAATTATATATTTAAATACTCGAAGCATCTTACATTCATCACAACACTAGACACCAATGCTACTCTGAATAGTTTTACCCAGTCACCTCCAACTGTCGGGTACATTACGGCAGTTACATATAAATATATTTATATACATATGTATGTAGTATATTCTGAAATACATTTACACACGTGTGGTTATATACTAGTCATTTCTTTACATATTGTCTATTTTTAGTTAGAAAAAAATAAAAAATTGTATATAAATTATAATATATAAAATCAACACATGCTTGTTTATGTTTGGTTTAAAAACATAAATTAATTTAAACCATAAATTATGCGGTGTAGTTTATTTTTTTATCTTCTTTCCCTGTATATGTATTCATAGTAAAACGAACATGTAGAGTATGGTAAAGACATAAAAACAGTATCTAATACATACATATTCTTGCATAATAATTTTATATTGGAAAACTACATTTTACATTACACGTTGTATATAGAGATATATGGTTTAAAAATATATGTTACAGGAAAGCTAAGCCTGCAAGATAAAAAATGCAATTTATCTGTTACAAATTTAACATTAATTTGATTTTCGTACCGATTGTTTGCGTGAGTATAAAAACTGAAATCACTTCCAAGATACTTGGATCCTACTTCGACGAAAGCCTGACAGTGATAAAGTGTCCACTCTACATACTGTACATTCTTCTAAATGCGCACGTTCGATTTTGTAAAGATGTGCTCGTAATACGTAACATTCAGACGTAACATTCAGACGTAACATTCAGACGTAACATTACGTAGCAATCTACTAATCTTAGACTTACTTTCTCATTTTGCTCTCATCATGGCCCATTATTGCTCTGACATCTGCCTGAAGCTTGTCTTAAAATTAGGTAAGCGGTGGTATATGTTTGTTTCTGGATCTTCAATAGACTTATAACAGCGGATTCCTATCTGTTCTATCTGGAAATAGCGTCTGGTATATGAACCATTATAGCGGTGTAGATGTTTGTAAAAGCCAAAAATATTGGTTATATTCATATCTTGAAGTATACTAATTGGCTCAGAATGACTTTCAAAGTCAATTTAGCTAAGTCCGTCTGTCCATCCATCTATGTGTGTTCATGTAAAACTGGTGTGAACGCTACAGGTCGCAACTTTCAAAATAGTTAGATGAAGTTTTGCACAGACGGTAGAAGAGGGATAATTTGCCATATCTATCAAACCCGAATAACTAGAAAACCGAGTAATCGATTTTATCATATTATCAAATTTTGTTTTCCTTTATCGATTATCTATCATCCCCAAAAGTTTGAACGAGATTTGCAGACGAGATAAATAACGAGATGAAAAACTATCAAAAAACTTTATATAAATATTTATCATAGAACCATAAAATAAATATATATTCTGGGTCGTTATTTATGACTATCTAGCCATGTCTGTACGTCCGTCTGTCCGTCTGTCCGTCCGTCCGTCCGTCCGTCTATCTGTCTGTTTAAAGCACGATAGAGGCCAAGCGAAAAAAAACTAGAAATATTTTCTATAAGTAAGGTTTATTTGATATTAAAAATGGGCAATATCGGTCCACGTTTTCGTATAGTTCCCATGCAAGTAGCCCCGGAAAACAGTTTTAACAGTCACAACTGTTTTAAAAATGCGAAAACATGATTTTAGCACTGAAATTCGATATAAGTAAGTTTCATACAAACAAAAATTTATATACCGAATTTAATGACAATCGGTTCATAATGAACTCTACCCCCATATAAGGTCCCCCTCAGTAAATGTCTTTAACGCTCACTACTGAATTCGAAACACGAATATAGCGCTGATAAAGGTGACATAGGAAAGATTGAAATGAATAAAACTAAGGCAACCACATCTAAGTTTCCAAATCAAGAAAAAATTTGATTTTCATTCAAGAATTTCTAATGGTCCTTGGTCCTCCATTATGTTTATGGTCCTAATGGTCCTCTTGGTCCTCCATTATGTTTATGGTCCTCTTTCTACCATTCTCGAAAGATGAAGCCTATTAAAATCGGTCCATTAATTTGTCTGCACTCATACAACCGTACCCCTTGCAATATGATGGGTAAATGTTTAGTGTGTCAAAAAAATCGGCTTATATTAGTGGCGTATAGTCCCCATTTCAAAATGTTGGATAAAATTTTAGTATGTCAAGAAAATTCGTTTAAAATTAGTAACGTATGGTACTCCTTATAACCGTACACCCAATGATGATGATTAAGTGTTTAGAGTGTCAAGAAAATTTGACTAAACTTAGCTTAATAAAAGTCTAAATGATACTGCCTTATTACCCTCCATACAATTTCCCTTTCAGAAAATAACTTGAAAATACGATGAACGATTCTGCGTTTATAACTTTAATGTTAACGTATATTCCTCTACTAAAATTTATCAGGGTTATATTAGTTATATTTACGACAACATATAACTATACCTGTTAGAAATACGTTCAAAGAAGTATTTGGGTAGTTTTGTTCCATCGACCTTATAATCTCGACATTACAAACGTATTCCGACTATTATAGAGAACGATAAGAATTTTTTTTTTCATATTTGAGACGCTTTAACAGCAAATATACTTTTATTTGTATATACAACTGTCGTGACATTTCTTCTTTTTTCAAATTACAATTCTACAATCATTCATGTCACCTCCACCTATTTGTATACCCTTCACCTTCGTGAGAAGGTATATATAAGTTTGTCATTCCATTTATAATTTCTATAATATAATTTTCCGACCCTATAAAGTATATATATTCTGGATCCTTATAGATAGCAGAGTCAATTAAGCCATGTCCGTCTGTCTGTCTGTTGAAATCAGTTTTTAGAGGTCCCCAGATATCGGCGAGATCCGAATCTTCAATAATTCAGTTAGACATGCTTTCGAGAAGATCGCTATTTAAAATCAGCAAAATCGGTCTATAAATAACAGAGAGAGCAAAAATGCGAGACAACCTCTGAAAATTTCATCAAAAAAGCCACATTTTTTCATGCTTTGTTAAAAAAGCAACAACAACACTGTGAATTGGATAATGATGTACATGTGCGTGTGGAGATGTGTTTGGTTTTATTCAGCTGTGTAATTTTTTGTATGTTTGGATACTATTCTGTTCTCAAGAACAAGGAGATAAAGCAGTAATATGTTGGTAATACAGCTAATACTTGTTTGAGGGTGGTAATACAGTTTGACGGTGGTATTACAGTACAATGGTTAATATTTCTTTCTGCCACAGTTTATATTTGTTTGTGTGTATGTTATGTGTGACATGTGTGCAGAGATACAAAATAAATAAAAACTGTTTTTTAAAACATACTTGGTGAAGGGTATATAAGATTCGGCACAGCCGAATATAGAAATATTACTTGTTTTTTTTTTAATTTTTCCCTCAACACAATCAATACATATATAAGTAGTTTGCTTTTCAATTGAGGTTTCAATTAGTCATAATTTCTAATACAAATATGATGACAAAACCCCCCTTCAAAAAATGTCTTAAACGTCTAAAATTGACTTGTAACCATTTGTATCGCAATGAAACTCAACAAAACTAACTGTTATTTAAAAATATATCCTTTTCTTAATTTTACCGAGGATCGGCCCATATTTGACCTATATAAAGCCTCATTTAGAAATTTTAGTTTTTTTATCAATAAATTGCTTAACTATTTTGGAATTATGGTAATATTCAATATAATATATCCTTTTCTTAATTTTACCGAGGATCGGCCCATATTTGACCTATATAAAGCCTTATTTAGAAATTTTAGTTTTTTTATCAATAAATTGCTTAAATATTTTGGAATTATGGTAATATTCAACATAAAAGTTTCTTTATAAAAAGCAAACATTTTAAAAATTTACTCATGGTGTATGGTATTATATGTCTATAATTGGTCGAAAAAATAAAAGTCAAAAAATAACTTTTATTTCTGCTCGAAAAAATAAAAGTGAAGAAATAACTTTTATTTTTTGACTTTTATGATAAAAGTCATAACAGTTACGGTCCCTGGTTTTAAGGGGTTACAATCAACCGAAAGGATATATTTTTTTTCCCATTTGGCCCAAAATTTTGTGGCATTTGTACCATCTTTTTATATAATACTAGCTAGCATACCCTGGGTGCTTCGCTACCCTAACTTAAATTATATACATATGTACATACTTATATAGAAAATTTAAATTGATTAAACATTTTTTAATGTTTCAGTTTTATACGTTCAATATTACGTGATGAAATTCGCATTCAGTAAGAAGATTATATTTTTAGTTTCATTCATTTAGCTTCCACATTATAGAAAATTTCGAAAGTACTATTTGAAAAAAGGACTATAAAATACCTTTAATAGATTATCATTTAATCAAAAATTGTATGTTTCTGTATTTAATATTACATACAATTCAAAAAACATAATTTTAATGAATGAAAAAGTCCCAAAAGTCCCTTTCAGTAGATTTTTCACTAAGGTCCCTACATTTTAAATTTTATTTTCAATATCTATATTCAATATCGTAAAAATATCAAAAATATTATTTAGTTAAGGTCATGTATGTTAAAATTAATGTTCCTAGGTTGAATATTTTAGAAAATTAAAAAAAGTATCATTTATGAGATAAAATGTACTAAAAAGTTCTGTCTTAAAGAATCTTATTCAATGAGGACCATGTATGTTTAATAATCATTTGTTTTGAATTCATATTAAAGAACATACGAAGAGTATCATTTGAAGAAAGAAAAAGTACCAAAAGTGGAATAAATTTTACCTGTGTGGAAAGTACTAATAAAGAATAAAATTTTTTCCCCTTTTCGCTTAGGAATATACTTTTTTGAGAATTAAGTCTACAAAATATTCCATTTTTAAATCTATATATCACAGATAAAACTCAAAAAATTCAAATCTGCATTCATTTGTTCCAGAAAAATAGTGATTTTAAAAAGTAATTTTATTACAAAAAATATTACAGAGCTAGTCCTTAATTTAATAGGAATAATTCAATAAACCGAATGTGCTAATGTGCTAAAAAAGTACTATAAATACAGTTTTCTCTCTTTTTCACCCAAGAAGGACTGAATTTTAAAAAAGTACGAAAAATTATAAGACACTTGGTCTTATAATTTTGGAAGATGTTACCGAAATATTTATAAAAATTTTATTATGTTAATTACCCCTTAAAAGTACGAATTTCAAAAAAGTACCAGACACCCATCTGCTAATTTTAAGAGTAAAATTTTTCTTGCATCACTAATATTGTGTAAGATAATTAAGAAAACCTGTTTTACCCGTTTTTCTCCTTTTTACCCGTAAATGTCCAAATTTCAAAAAAATCCCTCCTTAGATCTACATAACCAAAAACACATCTACTGTCAAAATTTCATGACTCTAGGTTCAGACGTTTGGGCAGTGCGATAATGAATCAGTCAGTCTGTAACGCTACTCTTTTATATATAGATTATTAAAATTACGATTTCCATTCGGTTGATAGTTACCCCTTAAAACAATTTTTTGCAAAAAAAAAACATTCGATTCTAATTTTTGTGTTTCGTATAATATAGTTAAATATGAAATACAGAAAAAAATTCGTTTACTTTTGTGAGGCAATTTTATGGACTTTTTTTTAAATAAAGCTAAATTAATTTAAGTAAATGTGAATTTTTAAAGTTTTAAAAAGCGTGATATCAAAGCTAAGGACTGTCTAAACAATTTAACAAATTAATTTATTAATTTTACATACAAAATATGTTATTAAATTTGGTTTCTTTTTATATTATACCTAAATTCGAATACCTATGAGAGACACTGTATGTATTTTATTATCTCTTCTTTCTGGTGAGTAAATCTATTTTTTCATAACTTTTAAATTCATTGCATTTGGTGCAAAATGCTCTTTCCACAGAAACCTGTGTTGACATGGTTTACATGGACGGACGGACATAGCGTTTCAAACATCAGCACAAACCCTACACCACTAAAGTGTCAATAAATATACAAATTTACATAAAAAGGTGAAGATTTTTTTTAACAATTTCTTAGAATTCATTTTTTGTGACCGTCATAAAATCTACGGCCACATAACCACACATAATTATTTCCTAGTAATTTTTGTATTGCCATCATAAAACCTTTTTCTTGCAAACACACATTTGCTGATTTTCCGCTCGAATTTAACTCGAATTCAACTCATTTTCCACTCGCTCGCAAGCGAGTTGAAAAAAACAAAACCGTGTAAATATCGCTTAGACCTGGTCCACACTAGGAAACTTTTGTTGAGAAACTTTTTCTTAATACTCTTTTGAAGTTTCCTTAACATATAGAAACACATAGAAACTTTTGTTTCAGAAACTACGTATTAATTGCATTGATTTGTTGTTGTACGAATGAGAAGAATAACAAAACAAGTTTCGAGTACGAGAAACTCCGTACCGCGAGATAGATGAATTTTATTCTTTCTCTTTCTATCTCACGCAAAATCAAAAGTTTCCCAAAAAAATTGCGATTTTAATTTTAAAACGATCGATATTAATAAAATAGCGATCGCGAGCGATATTTTTACTATTTTATTGCGTTGTTTATTTAGTTTTTCTGTGTATTTCGTTATGTAGGTTTAGATGTCTGTTGGTTTAATTGCCTTGTGTATTTTGTGTTTTATTTCGTTTAGCGTTGTTGTTGTTCTTTTTGTTTAGCTTTTGATGTAATAATAATGTAGTCGGGAAAAAAATTAAAATTTATAAAAGATGTTTAAGAACACTATGGTGAAGGGTATATAAGATTCGGCACAGCCGAATATAGCACTCTTATTGTTTTTTGTATGTTTGGATGCTGTTGGCGTCATTGAGTTGTGTACATATTTTGTTTTTGTAAATTCTGTTCGTATATTTGGATGTAGGTTGGTTTTATTGCGTTGTTTATTTTGTTTTTCTGTGTTTTTCGTTATGTAGGTTTAGATGTCTGTTGGTTTAGATGCCTTGTGTATTTTGTTTTTTATTTCATTTAGCGTTATTGTTGTTCATTTTGTTTTGATTTTGGTGTAATAATAATGTAGTCGGGAAAAAATTTATAAAACTAATATGTTTAAAATACACTATAGTGAAGGACACAGCCGAATATAGCACTCTTACTTGTTTTAAAATATGTAGTGTTGGGCAAGGTTTTGTAATAAAGACCAATTTCATCGGCAGTAAAAATGCAATCACGTGAGTATTCCTTTAATATGTCAGGTAAATGAGATGTGAAATCTGCTGCCAAATTATCATTTTTATTCGATTCTCCATGAATCTTGCCAAATTTTACATTTCACCGAAATAACTAACTAGAATCTGGTTCAAACTCTGCATCCAATTGAATGGCAAATTCTTTGTCTTTATTCATAATCATTTAACTTGTTATAACAGCATTTAGGCTACACATATCGTTGAACCAAATAGCAAGAGCCTTTTTCATCATTGGAATGCTTCTCTCTGCCGTTTAGATTTCAAATTTGTTGACAGTGCTAGATCACGAATTTTTTCCTTCACTTTTAATTATTATGTTGACACATCCACTTTGTATTTAACACTTAATTGTTTTCGTTTTAAAGAATTATCTTTAAAATCCTAAGATTTATTTGGCCTGTAATTAAAAATTATACAACGCCGTCACCAATTTTAGCTAGAAACAAGTAAGAGTGCTATATTCGGCTGTGCCGAATCTTATATAACCTTCACCATAGTGTTTTTAAACATCTTTTATAAATTTTAAATTTTTTCCCGACTACATTATTATTACATCAAAAGCTAAACAACAAGAACAACAACAACAACGCTAAACGAAATAAAACACAAAATACACAAGGCATCTAACCAACAGACATCTAAACATACATAACGAAAAACACAGAAAAACAAAAACAAAAATAACAACGCAATGACGCCAACAGCATCCAAACCAAGGGTGCCCTATGCACTTGGTACTCTTTTGTTTTTGTAAATGCGCTTAACTATAGACAGCGTGTTTTCTATACACATATATGCGCTTAATACTTACTAGCAATACGTTGTTGTTGTTCTTAGCAGTATACAAGCAAGAGTAAAACAACAACACTTTCGTATTCATTGCTGGTAAACATTGACGAGACGTAGATTTTGTTTTTGTTTATCGTAAAAAATTGTTTTAAAAAGCACTTGGAAAAAATTTGTGTTAGTTTTCAATTTCAAACTTACATTATTCGCATAAAAATTATTGTACAATAACTCACAATCTACTCTCATATAATTGAAAACGTTTTAAATACTTTTATCTATTCATTAAAAAATATATTTGCAAAACAAAAGGGAAAATTATTTTATTTTAACAAAAAATGCAAATCATATTTTTTTGCTGTGTATACGTGTACATCTTTTTCTATATACAGTGTTGTTATTGCTTTTATAACAATTTTTTGATGAAATTTTCAGAGGTTGTCTAGGATTTTTGCTCATATCTCCGTTATTTACCGACCGATTTTGCTGATTTTAAATAGCGATCTTCTCGAAAGCATGTAAAACAGAATTATTGAAGATTCGGATTTCGCCGATATCTGGGGTCCTCTAAAAACTGATTTCAACAGACAGACAGACGGACATGGCTTAATCGACTCCGCTATCTATAAGGACCCAGAATATATACTTTATAGGGTCGGAAAATTATTAAAATTTACTAATTATTATGGATATAAAAAAAACAAGTATGAATATATAGTCGGGCGTAGCCGACCATATGATACCCTACACCAGTCAGTATGTATGGTGAAAATGGGGATTATTTAAAAAACAAGTAAGAGTGCTATATTCGGCTGTGCCGAATCTTATATACCCTTCACCATAGTGTATTTTAAACATCTTTTATAAATATTAAATTTTTCCCGACTACGTTATTATTACATCAAAAGCTAAACAATAAGAACAACAACAACGCTAAACGAAATAAAACACAAAATACACAAGGCATCTAAACCCACAGACATCTAAACATACATAACGAAAAACACAGAAAAACAAAAATAACAACGCAATGACGTCAACAGTATCCAAACCATGGGTGCCCAAGCCCTATGCGCTTGGTACTCTTTTGTTTTTGTAAATGGGCTTAGCTGTAGACAGTGTGTTTTCTATACACTTATATGCGCTTAATAATAGCAATACGTTGTTGTTGTTCTTAACAGTATA
>NC_060949.1:9463370-9465201 GCF_022045245.1 Lucilia cuprina
GACTGAGTTTAAAGAAAAAACTAGCGGAAATTCCGTGAAATTTATTAAAAATTGTTGGTGGTTACTTATTAAAGATGATGTTGCTAAACAGTTTTGTTGGCAAGGTTCTAAAGATAAAATCGAGATAAAAAATGTTTCAACTATGTTAGCAGCTAAAGGTATTTATTTAAATTTGATATTTTAGATGTGGGATTTTTCGACTAAATTTACAAATATTTCAGTTGCGTGCCGCCAAAAATTTGCCGATCACAGCGAATCAGAATTTTAAAAAGTAGTTATAATGTTTTTCTAGCAAGCAAAAAATCGACACGGCAAAAACAAAGAAATCATTTTAATTTGTTGTAATATATTTTAAATGTTTCTAACTATTTTACATTGGCCTGTTCTATTTTAACTGCGTTAAAAAATTTTTACTTATAATTAATATTTGCAAACAATTAAAAGATTATTTTACATACATGTATGTATATCATTACGTTATTTTATGTTAATTTATTAATCATTTTAATATTTAAATTTACATATTTTTTTCTTTAATGTTGTGTTACATAAATATATGAAAAAATAAATACATATGTTGAAATAATTTAAATATTAAAAAATCAAGTTAATTTTTTTAAGGTATTTAGTAGAATGGCATTAAAATGCTTGAATAAAACTGGTTTGTTTTACTTGAATTACCTTATACTTCAAAGGTTTGAATACGCTGTATTTCAAAGATGGAATTCAAGCATTTTTTTCTATTTGAATTATAATTTAATTCAAGCCTTGAATTAAAGTGTAATAATACTGTAATGTTCGACTTAAATTCAAGTTTCCTTTTCACTGGAGAATGCTATTGAATTAAAGTGTAATGCAAGTGTATTTCAACCCTTGAAATTTGAATGTTTGACTGGAATTAAATTTGATTTACACTTGAATTCCAGCAAAAATGCTTATTGGGTATAAGGATCCAGAATATATATACTTTATAGGGTCGGAAAATTATATTATAGAAATTACAAACGGAATGACAAACTTATATATATCCTTCTCACGAAGGTGAAGGGTATAAAAAACATTTTACACTAAACTTTTATAGAATACAAAAATGGATGTTATTAACAGAACAAATGTTTTAGTTATAGAATAAGGGTATAAATTTCTGCCGTTATTACTATGAAGAATTTAATCCTTTCTTTTATCTATGTTGACAATTTAACGATCATTATAAACATTTTCCTATTTATAAAATTAAACAAATTTTGCTTACTGATTTATGAGTGTTCCCAACTTTCGGCTGTTTTATCCTGAATTCAATATTGTTCCTGCCGATGTCCATTTAACAACTCTGATGCAGGGAACCGTTATTATTTTTATAATAAAACTCAAAAAATAATTATTTTGGATTTTTTTCTGATTTTTATTTTTTGGGCACAAATAAAAATCAAAAAATTATTTTTAATTTTTTTGGCAGAAATAATAATTATTTTTTGATTTTTATATTTTTGGCAGAAATAAAAATCATTAAGACAATATCATTTTTGTTTATTCCTTTGTTTGTTAATTAGCTTGATTTTTATACCCTACACCAATATAGTGGGGAGGGTATTATACGTTTGTGCTGATGTTTTTAACATACAAAAATATTTGTCGAATACCCACCTTAAAGTATACCGATCGATTCAGAATCATTTTTTGAGTCGATTAAGACATGTCCGTCCGTCTGTCCGGCTGGCTGGCTGGCTGCCCATGTAAACCTTGTGCGCAAGGTACAGGCCGCAATTTTCAAGATAATTTGAGAAATTTGGACCAAGCATGTTTTTTGGCACAAGGACGAAGCCTATTGAAA
>NC_060949.1:9465301-9474121 GCF_022045245.1 Lucilia cuprina
TTCCATACATTGTGCAAGTCTATCTATCTCTTTTCCACTTGCACAAGGTATTGAAATGTAATTTCAATACCTTAAGCAAGTCTATCTATCTCTTTTCCACTTGTACAATGTATTGAAATGAAATTTCAATACCTTATGCAAGTCTATCTATCTCTTTTCCACTTGCACAAGTTATTGAAATGTAATTTGTATTTTTTTTTTTTGGTAAAATTTTGATGAAAAACAATATTAAGTGAAATTTTAGAATATATAGAATTTATTATTTAATGATATAGCTTTTTAGTAAATATAAACACATATATTTTTGGCTTTTGGTTTGGATGCGCATTAGCTGTTCTTGTTGTTATGTTCCTCCTTGCCTGCAAACAAAATCTTGTTTTTTTACTGTTTTATCCGTCAATTGCTTTACGAAATTATTTGTTGTAATGTGAACACCGGGCAAACAAACTTTTACTATTTGTATTGAATTGCGTTTGGCTTTGTTTCTTCAAACAAAACGTCAAAATAGAAATACTCATTTTAAGCACATTATGAAATATTGTATTTAATTTTTTGTTTTTAGGCAGAAATTTCTATGAAATCGTAAAAATATTATTATATAGTTTCTTTAACGTTTAACAAAAATGTTTCATGTCTGGCGTTCACATTTTGTTCACACTAAGAAAATATTTGTAGGTTGAAAAATAAAAATGTTTCTCGAAAAACAGCTGATATTTTGCATGCTCTTCAAAAATATTTTGTGTTCACATTACAGCAAACAAATATTTGATAAAAAACGTCAAATATTTGATAGGTGTGAACGTACCTTTACATATATTTGGCGCATGTGCCCCACGGGCAGTTCTGTGGTTTAGTTTCAATTTTTTTCGGGCTTCAAATTATATTATCGAAATTATTATTATGTCTTATTGTTCACTATTATTGACGTTCTAATAGTGACCAATATATTTTTTCTATCACAAAAACTAAAAAAGTTAGCATAAAAAGTTCACACAGTGAAATATTTTCACAGCCCTTTGAAAAAACAATTAATCATGTCTGCCTCCCATCATATATAAAGTTAATGTTTCAAATTTTCAGGGATGATAGATAATCGATAAACGAAAACAAAATTTGATAATGCAATAAAATCGATTTTCATGCTTTGACAGATGTGCCCCTATGGCGCATGATCCCCCTTCTACCCTACTCTAAATGTTCAGATGCATTTCAAAATTTCTTAAGTAAAATTTAAAGAATCTAGCTCTAATAGATTCTCAGATATACGAATTTCTCTATTTTATTCATGTTGAGGCCCCCCAGATGAAAATCCGCTCTTTTCTATAAAAAATTTAGAGATGAATATTTAAGTTTTTCATGCAAAATTTTTAGAATTTAGTTGTATTAGTTTCCCAGATAAACAATTTTTGTATTTAATTAATATGGGAGTACCACCCCCTCATGGGTAGTCTGCCAATTTAATACACAAAATATTTATATATTTTAACTGTAATAGATTCCAAGATAAACGAATTTTTGTATTTAATTTATATGGGAGGTACCACGCCTCCTAACGCTAGTCCTTCCACATTTTATCCTAAATAATCATAAAGACACTAAAGTGGTTCCAACAAAATTTGAGGAATCTATCTGTTATATTATATCAAGAAAAACAAATTTTTGTATTTTATTGGCGGTCTACCCATGAGAGGAGGTCTCATGGGTAGACCGCCAATTTATTATCCAAAATGTTAACATGGATATTAAAGTTATTCATGCAAAATTTTAAGACTAACTGTTATACTTTTCAAGATAACAGTTGTCTCTAATTTATATGGAAGGTACCACTCTCCTAACGCTAGTCCGCCCACTTTTTATCCTAAATAATCATATTGGGACTAAAGTGGATCCAACAAAATTTCAGGAATCTAACTGTTATATTATGTCAAGAAAAACTAATTTTTATATTTAATTAATATGGGAGGTGCCGCTCCCCTCATGGTAGACCGCCAATTTATTACACATTTATTTTAAATTTTATAGATTTACTTATTCTTTTAAACCAGTAATGAACATTAAAGTCATTTTTTCAAAGGGACCTTATATAGGGTTAGGATTAATTATGGAACGATCCTCATAAAATATGGTACTTACTTGAGTCGAATTTCATTGCTATTTTCGTATTTTTATGCCAGTAATGGGCTTTAAAGTAATTTTGTGAAGGGGACCTTATCTCGGGGTAGGATCAGTTATAGACCGATGCACATAAAATGGAAATATTTTGGCTCAAAAGATACTTACTTATGACAAAAAGATACTTATGTCAAATTTATTTTTACGCCAATAATGAGGGTCAATTATGAACCGATCCACATAAAATTTGGTGGAGAGATATTGGCTCGCATGTGTGTCGAATTTCATTGCCATATTTTTAAGTCAGTAATCAGCTTTTTAGTCATTTTCTAAAGGCGACCTTATATGGGGGGTAGGGTCAATCTTCAAAGAATCTTTTTTCAGACGTCAGACACTAAACTACTAAACTACGCGAAATGTTTGGTATTTGATTCATACACAACGAATTTGTGAATGTTTGAAGCTCATTATACAATATTCCGGGGGTACATTTGTATGGGGGCTATTTTCAATACCAAACATTTCTGGTCAATAAAATATATTTTGGGAAAATTTCATCTAAATATCTCTGTTTTTGTTGTCCCAGAATATATATACTTTATGGGGTCTGTGAACAATGACAAAATCAATATGATGGTGGTATAAAAACAAAAAAAAAAAATTAAATTTTGGAAATACGATTTAATCGGATGGGTACAGCGGGACAATATGGGTATAAATACAAACAAATAAAAAAATTAAAAGCATTTTTTTATAATATATTTTTTAATATTTTTGTACTTTTCTACTAAAAAAATCGAATCAATTTGTATTCAGAATTTTTCTATTAGATTAATTGTGAAATGCTCTGTAAATTGCCGTATTCAGTGCACTTTTTCGATACTTGATTTGAACTAAAAAATAAATTAAAATTCATCACATGGCATGCATTCTTCATTTAAACTGCTGTTGTGCACTTTCCATTCACCAAAAGTGTTGTCTGGTAGATCCTCCAGTAATTAACTGTATATATCAATTCCTTTTTCTTCAATTTCTTGGAAATATTTGGAAAAATAATGGAAAAATTTAAATGTGAACTGATTTTATTATAATGATAATCAGTAGCACCTATAAGCCTTCTAAAATATTTACCAAAAAGGACATAAACATCCTTAATTGATAATTAAGATATAGGAAAAAACGGCATGGATAGTCCCATTGTACCTAAGCGAGTACACCAATATTTAAACTTATAAAAATTTACTTAAAAACTAATTTTTAATTAATTATTTTTGGGCTTATCTGTTTACTTTATTTTTCTGTAAAATTCAAATACATTCAACCCAAAATTAATGAGTTTGACGTCAAATTGCAATAAAAGGGGCGAAAACCCGAAATTTTTAAAAACTCTATTGACAAAAAATTATTTAAAATTTACCGTTATGTTTTTGTGACTTTATAATTTGGTACATTTACTCTTTAGATTCTAAAGATTCAAAAATCAAATTTTACAAAAAATTCAATGATATAATCTAGCATTATAAGACCGGTTCTTTTTTGTACCCAAGCGAGTACAGTGGGAACGAATGGGTTAAATTCTTCTAATTTTTCTTTACTACTTTGATAATAAAAGAAAATGTTATTGACAAAAATAATAAAATTGAACAAAGCAACATTTTTAAATAATATTATAAAACAATATAAAAACAAGTAAGAAGTTATAGTCGGGCGAGGCAGACCATAAACCCTACATCTGTATACGAATTAAATGTGATTTAGTTTTCATAATAAAGCATTTAAGTTGAATTGTACCTTGCCTCAGATGTTTTTGTTATTTTTAATAAAACTACGATATTCATGTAAAATTTTGATGGGGGCTTTTTATAGGTGCGACCCTAGCCCCTGAGGCCCTATAATCATAAAGTTCATCAGGGTCGTCAAGGCTATTATATACCTTGGTTTTTAAGCCTTTGTCGATATATGAGTATATTGAACGTAATTATGAACATAAAAGCCATATTTGGCGGATTCAGTTGTATGGGGCCTAGGTGAAATAATTGACCGATGTTAACTATTTTCAATAGGCTTCGTCTACGGTACAATAGAAGAACATGTGCCAAATTTCATTGAATTATCTCTAAAATTGAGACCTGTAGTTTGATTAAAATGTTTACAAGCCCTATTCGGGTGTACAGTTGTACGAGGGCCAGGTGAAATATTGGATCGATCTTAACCATTTTCAATAGGGTTCTTCCCTGGGGCAATATAATATGATGTACCAAATTTGAGTTTTTTAAATTGCGATCTGTAGTTTAATTACAAAGATTGCATGGACGGACGGACATAGCTAAATAAACTCAGAAAATGGTTCTGAGCCGATTGGTATACTTTAAGGTGGGTACGGGACCAATATTATTGTGCGTTACAAACATCAGCTCAAACCCAATATACCCTTTCCACTAAAGTGTTGTAGGGTATAATTAATTTATTTGATATATTAAAACAGATATTAATTGCACTTAATGCGGAATTTATCACGATTTCTTTTGATTCTAATATTTGCTAAATTTTAAAAATATCAAAATATTTTTTCACGAATTCTTCTTCACAAGCGGCTACTGTATTTCCATCAATAACAAGTATGAATGTAAAGTCGGACGTAGAAGACCATATGATACCCTACACCAGTCAGTATGTATGTTAAAAAGTGGGGATTATTTAAAAAAATAAAGCATTTGATTTGTTTTTATACCCACCATCAAAAAAGATGGGGGTATATTGATTTTGTCATTCCGTGTATTCCTATATTCTGGGACCTCGTAAGATTCTAAGACGATCTAGCTATGACCGTCCGTCTGTCTGTTGTTGGCACGATAACGTCCATAAAATAAGAGATATTGAGATGAAATTTTCCCAAAATATATTTTATTGATCAGAAATATATTTTATTGATTGAAAATGGGCAAAATCGGTCAACGATTTCACACAGTCAACGATTTCCGAGTCCCCTCGGAAATTTGTATAAAGAGCTTCAAATATTCACAAATTCGTTGTTTATGAATCAAATACTACAAAATTTCGCATAGGTCAGTTTTTTGACGTCTGCAAAATTATTCTGCATTATGGCGGACATAGGACCATAATTGGCCATACCCTCATATAAGATCCCCTTTAGAAAGTTACTAAAAAGCTGATTACTGGCTAAAAAAGGGAATATAGCGATGAAATTCGACACACATAAGTTTCATGCGAGCCAATATCTCTCCACCAAATTTTATTATGATCGGTCCATAATTGACCCTACCCCGAATATAAGGTCCCCTCCATAAAATTATTTTAACGCTCATTACTAGCTTAAAAATACAACTATAGCAGTGAAATTTAACAGAAGTAAGACTTAAACTAGCCAAAACCTGTATACTAAATTTTATTATGATCGGTCCATAATTGACCCTACCCCCCATATAAGGTCGCCTTCAGGAAATTACTTAAACGCTCATTACTGGCCTAAATAAACGAATATAGCGATGAAATTTGAAATAATTAATTGTCTTACTAGCCAAAAAATCTTTATGAAATTTTATATGGATCTGTCCATAATTGACCCTACCCCCCATATAAGGTCCCCTCCATAAAATTACTTTAACGCTCATTACTGGCTTAAAAATACGACTATAGCGAAGAAATTTGACAGATGTAAGTTTCATACTAGCCAAAACCTCTCTACTTATTATACCCTACACCACTTTAGTGGGTGTAGCCGAATAGGGCATTTAAGTCCATAATTGTGTTTAATACACTCGTATCTGGACAAAAACCTGTCAAACCAAGTTTTATACTAGCCTTGATGACTTAGAAACGATAAAGTTTAATAATTGCTTAAATTTTATATTTAACCTTAAATATATTTTTTTACAGACATCGAATATGTGAAATAAAATATTTACTCTCCCTTGGAATAAGCCGTGGCGTGGCGTGGCGTGGCGTGGCGTGAGGGCTTAAGTACTTCTTAACTTTTAAAATATTTAATTAAAAACTTAGAAGGAAACTAATTATTCCGCGAAATACACTGTGGTGTAGGGTATTATATGGTCGGGCTTGACCGACTACAACATTCTTACTTGTTTTATTTGTATCAGTCCATAATTGACCCTACCCCCGATATAAGGCCCCCTTCAGAAAATGACTTTAACGCCTATTACTGGCTTAAACAAATGAGTATAGAGATGAAATTTGACATAAGTATGTTTGCATCGGTCTATAATTGACCCTATCCCTCATATAAGGTCCCCTTCATAAAATTACTTTAACACTCAATACTGGTTTCAAAATACGAGTACAGCGATGAAATTTCACAGAAATAAGTTCTATACGTAGCAATATCTCTCTTCCAAATTTTATGTGGATCGGTCCATAGTTGATCCTACCCCCCTTAAAAAGTGCCCTCATAAAAATTTTTTTTAATTCGCATTACTGGTTTAAAAATAGGATTATAGCGATGATTTATACAAGTCAAAATTTAATAAATTTTATGTGGATCGGTCCATAATTGACCCTACCCCAATCCTCTTCAGAAAACGACTTTTACGTTAATTATGGGCGTAAAAATACGAATATAGCGAAAAAATTTGACATAAGTAAGTATCTTAGGAACTAAAACCAAATCTTATGTGGATCGGTCTATAATTGGCCCAACCCCCCATATAAGGTCCCCTCCATAAAAATACTGTAACAAAAATAAAACAAGTCGTTGATTTAATCTTAATAACTTCTTTTATTTCAATTTAATTAAATTTGGTTCCCGAGAGGTATATTTTTATAAGTTTTTTTTTATAAGTTTCCGATCTTGTTTTAAACTGTTCACCTTGCGTAAGAAGGATGGAACAGCACGGTTTTGTGTTGACAACCGACGTTAAATAGTGTCACGATTAAGGACTCCTACCCCATCCCCCGGATGGATGATATTCTGTCAAACTAATATGGTTCTAAGTGGTTTTCTACTATGGATCTTCAAAGTGGGTATTGGCAGGTTGAAATGGATGTCGAGTCAAAATCGAAAAATGCTTTTTCCTGTGCTTCTGGTCTCTGGGAATTTAATGTAATGCCCTTTGGGCTTACAAATGCTCCAGCAACGTTTAAACGATTAATGGATGGTCTTTTTTGCGGAGTGTCCTGGCGGTCGGCATTGGTCTACTTAAATGACGTCATAGTCCATTCGCGCACAATTGAGGAGCATATCGACCAACTCCGTCAAGTTTTTGAACGTTCAAAGACAGCCGGTTTAAAACTTAGTCCCAATAAATGCACTTTTTTCAACCCCGTGTTCATTACCATGGTCATATTGTCGGACGTGAAGGACTGGAAACTGATCCCAAAAACTTGTTGCCGTAAAGGAATGGCCTACACCCTCCAATAAAAGGTAAGTAGTTTTTAGTTTTTCTTCACTAAAATTTATCAAACGAACTGGCAAGTCACTGTGAGATGATACGAGTGTTCTACCTAATATTATTCCCGATGGCAGCATAGACTCGTTACACGGCTCTATCAAGGAAGTATTAAATTCACTTTTAAAAGCACATTTTACACTTACGTACATATCTGATTTTGCTGGGAGGGTAACTGATTCCATAAAGTAAACAAAGTTTTCCGATGTCTGTTGGGGAAGATATAATGGGACACATACGTGTTTCAAATCAAGTCGTAATTCTCCAATATCGATGAAAGCTTTCTGACAACGTAAGAAATCAAGGCCTAATAACGAGGGCGTTGAATCGTTGACCACTAGAAATTCATGTGAAAGTGGTAATTTATTTAACCGAAATTGTACAACTGCTGTGCTTGTGGCTTTAAAAATTTCTCCGCTGGGGCCACGAAGGGAAACACTGCAACTTCGTCTTGGAGCAGACGTTGGTACCAGATCGACGTTAATCAATGAAGCAGAAGCACCAGTGTCCACAATCATTTCATGAGGGTAGTCTTCAATGAAAGCCACGCAATGTAAACTTTGACGCCTATATTGACTGTAGTCTCCGAATTGATATTTGTGCTATTGTTTAGCAGGTTATCTCCCTCAATAGCTTTAGAACTGCTCATGTGCTCTAATTCTATTTATTATGATATTGTTATTATTTGGGAAGCTCTTTTATGGTTACTCATCGGCTTGGGCTTTTTCAAGCCGATGCCTGTTCGTTTCCGGCTTGTTACCTTTGCGAGTTCTACGTGAACCTTCAACATTAGACTCCGGTTCTACTTCTACATTGTACACACTTCGTGGCTTCGACCTGTTTATTTGAGATTGCAAATCATGAGTTGTTTTCAACGCCTCTCCAATACTTTTAGGCCGACTGGCCACTACCAAGCCTTGAAGCTGAGTGTCCCGTAAGCCATCAATAAACTGATGTACCACTATTTCCGACGCAACTTGTTGGGGAACGCCCTTGAATGCGCTCAGTGACAAACGCTCCAATTCCATAGCGAAGTCCTCTACAGACTCTCTAGCACTCACACACACTGCCTGAAATATTGATAACTGTCATGCGCATCTAAGGAAAACCTTTCACTCATTAACTGTCGCACCTGTTCATAAGAAGGAGTAGGATTACTGGGGATTGTACCATACAACCGTAGAACACGACCTCTTAAATTTGATGTTACAGCCATTAATTTTTCATCACAACTCCAACTATAAAATCTTGCAGCATCTTCTACTTGACGTTCATAATCTGTCCA
>NC_060949.1:9474221-9480176 GCF_022045245.1 Lucilia cuprina
AACTATAGTCTAGATTATAACCTATAGACTAGACTATAAACAATACTATAAACTAGAGTATAGACAAGACTATAGACTAAACTATAGCTTGACTATAGACTAGACCAGTGGTTCCCCCGGTTTTTACTTCGCGGACCCCTTGAGGAATTTACTTAAATTCGCGGACCACCATACATATTTTGATATCTTATTGTTCTAAATATGTAATTGTTCATCCGAAAATTGTCATAGTCCATAAATCCCAAGGTCAAACAGATGTAGATATGTCATTTCTATAAAATATCCCCGTACATTGAGAATATTTAATATTTCAGAGAAGTTTCAATTGCCTGTTTTTGAAGATAGAATGACTTCATTGTTAACATGATGTTTAATTTTATGATCGTGAGATCTTTCACGTTCACTTTTCTTTAAGGTAACGAAAAGGTTTCTTCATTAAATATCGTCGACATGTGATTAAAGAGTCACGTTGCAAATTTTTTTTGCGATTGCAGACGGGTAATCTGAGTATGTTAGCTAAATTTTCGGGAAAATAATATAAGGAAGTTGAACTTCTTCGATATTGTTGCGGAATGCGTTTATCCGCATAATATATGACTTGAACTCTTTGCGAAAGTACTGTGAATTTTACTGCATGGTTTTGACTATTTATGGATTTTCTGATGTTAATTTAATAATATTGGTCGACAAAATCAAGTTAAAATCTGTGTATCACGTCGGAATGGAATATTTATATTTAAAATTACCTGGATTAACATATTGAAGACGAATAAAGAGTCACCTCTGTTTCGGAAATTTATTATTTTAGTCCTTCCAAACAAGAACACTTTTGTTGACAATTTGACAAACTTAAATCTGCGATTAACTTCATACTCCGAGATAACAGTATCTCTTATTTAATTGTAATTTGGGAACCGTTGGACTAGACCGCAAACTAGACTATAGATGCATATATTATGTAGTATAACTATATATAGTATGTTGTTACCAACCAATAAATAACAAAACAACAAAAATAATAATTATCATTAATTTACGCAATTGCTTGAATTTCAATTAAATGTCATAACTTTGTCTCAGATGTATACTTTATAAAAAATAAATGAAAACCAGTCATATAAGCGACTATTTACATTTTTGTATGAGGTGATAACACTCTTTTTTAGAAAATAAACAAAGAACAGCTGACATTGACGCTGTTTGATCTTACATTTGGTTTGCAATTAATTATTTGACTTTTGGTGTTCACATTGATGAAACAATGAGAAAATATTTATTTGCCAGCAAATCAATTTGTTTTATGAAAATCATCCGCATTGCTGCTTGTTAACAAAAAATATTTTATGTTCAGATTCGACAAAGTTTTTTCAATCGTGTTATATATTAATATTATACACTTTTATTATAAAAATTTAATTTTAAACCTAATAAAATTAGTTAAAATTAAAACAAATTGCCAAATTGTTTTTTCTTGCATGAAAATATACGATATACTGTGGCTGCAAAACATGTGTGTGTTTGAACCAAATTATTTTTGCACTGTTTGATAAAACAATACCATCAAATATTTATTCAAGTCTGAACATGAAATAAATATTGCATTTGTTTGACGCAACTTTATAAATATTTTATAACAAATATTTGGACCAAATATTTTACAGGTCTGAACTTAGCTTAAAGCTTGTGATGTAGAACAAAATTTGGTTAGAATATTGAAAAAAAAGTAATAATAATTTTCAGTAATAATTTTTTTAATCTTTTTGTTAAGTTCTGTGAAATAAACAATAAATTTCTGCTTTATTACACTCTGTTTAATGTGTATTTTTTCTTTTATTTTACTAATGACAAATCTGCCCCATGCCCTTGGAATTTACCCCATGGATGGGGCGGTATCGCCGTTTTTGGTCAGTGCGGAAAAGTTAAAAAATATGTACATGAGGATGACTTAGTAAAGATTGAAAGGAATAAAACTAAAGCCAACATATCTAAGTATCCGAACCAAGAAATAAATTAAGAATATGTATTGTGGTTTTAATTTGTGGCCGCCTCAAAAAAAAGTGGCGTATGGTCCCCCTTCTACCTTATAACGAGCGAACTTTTAATCGGGACTTGACATCTCTGAATAAAATACAAAATATTTTTTATCTAGGAAAATATAGAACTAGATTCATCAAATTTTGCTTAAATTACTTTAATATTTATCTAAACATTTTGGAGGAAAAAGGGCGGACTTTCATTTTGGGGAGCTTGCAGTCCCCACATGAATTAAATAGAAATAGCTAGAATCTTCAAATTTTATATGAATAACTTTGACATTCATGTGAATATTTAGAAGATAACGGGCAGACTTTCAACGGGGGCCTTGGCACCATATATATGAATTAACTACAAAATTTCGTATGTCTTGAAAACTGTTAGATAATTCAAATTTTTCATAGATAGACAGAAATTAGCGAACTTACAATAATTTGCTTGGCATCTCTCATATGTAACATATTGTTTATCTGGAAAACTATTGTGGTTCAGGTGGAGTTCAGTGGAAATGAACTGACATTTCGAACGCTATATGTTTGCACGCTGCAGGACCAAGAGCGTATAATGAAAAGGTTTCCACTACCTCATCTCAGCGCTGGCGTCGCAAAGCCGATCAAAACGAGGGAAGATTGACAACTTCCATTGACTTCATGTGACAAAATATTATCCTCTTAAGTGGAAACATTTGAGTACGACTCAGTTGGTGGTGTTGTACTGAAACCTGCATACTACGTACAAGTCGTCACGGCTCGAGGGTTAAAACGGTCATGGAAACAACAACTTTTTTTGAATACGATTGCAAAATAAGCAATGAACTCTTCAAGGAAATAATTTTGCAGCTTTATATTGCAGGTTTTCCAGTAGTGGCAGTTGTATATGATATGGGACCTGCCAACCGTAAGTTGTGGAGGGAATTAGGTATGTTAAACAGGAATACAGCTCACAACTTTGAATTTGGAATACGCGTTATTTTTGGATCACAATTTTTTAATGGTTGAAATAAATTCGCATTTAAATCTCTTCTTTAAAAGATTGGGTAATTAAAAACTATTATGTTAAATACTAATTTTTAAGAATCGATAATAAGCTCTTATTAAAATTATTAAAGTAATTCATAAATTTATTAAGATTGCGGTTACTAAAATTTGAAATTAAGATTCCAAAATCTATATAAAGTTCGTTTCCCCGTAATTTAGTCTACTACTTAAAATAAATTTAATTTATAACCGTAGTCTTATAAAATATATTACTAGCTAATAACCGCTACCCCTATCGAAATTATTTAGCTACTAAATTATAAAATTTTTCTTAAAGGTTTATTATAATTTTTCTTGATGACAATATATTTCATTTAAATTCTAAAATAATGATATGATACTTCTTACTCGCTAAAATTTAATATATATCTTTATTCTTAAAGAATAATTCTTATTCTAATGCCTTGGGATATACAACATTTTTTTACCCTCTAGTATAAATAAAAACCCACTTAACGATTTTGAAAATTACAACCACAATAGTTTTCCAGATAAACAATATGTTACATATGAGAGATGCCAAGCAAATTATTGTAAGTTCGCTAATTTCTGTCTATCTATGAAAAATTTGAATTATCTATCAGTTTTCAAGACATACGAAATTTTGTAGTTAATTCATATATGTGGTGCCAAGGCCCCCGTTGAAAGTCTGCCCGTTATCTTCTAAATATTCACATGAATGTCAAAGTTATTCATATAAAATTTGAAGATTCTAGCTATTTCTATTTAATTCATGTGGGGACTGCAAGCTCCCCAAAATGAAAGTACGCCCTTTTTCCTCCAAAATGTTTAGATAAATATTAAAGTAATTTAAGCAAAATTTGATGAATCTAATTCTATATTTTCCTAGATAAAAAATATTTTGTATTTTATTCAGAGATGTCAAGTCCCGATTAAAAGTTCGCTCGTTATAAGGTAGAAGGGGGACCATACGCCACTTTTTTTTGAGGCGGCCACAAATTAAAACCACAATACATATTCTTAATTTTTTTCTTGGTTCGGATACTTAGATATGTTGGCTTTAGTTTTATTCCTTTCAATCTTTACTAAGTCATCCTCATGTACATATTTTTTTAACTTTTCCGCACTGACCAAAAACGGCGATACCGCCCCATCCATGGGGTAAATTCCAAGGGCATGGGGCAGATTTGTCATTAGTAAAATAAAAGAAAAAAATACACATTAAACAGAGTGTAATAAAGCAGATATTTATTGTTTATTTCACAGAACTTAACAAAAAGATTAAAAAAATTATTACTGATTTTTTTTTTTCAATATTCTAACCAAATTTTGTTCTACATCACAAGCTTTAAGCTGAGTTCAGACCTGTAAAATATTTGGTCCAAATATTTGTTATAAAATATTTATAAAGTTGCGTCAAACAAATGCAATATTTATTTCATGTTCAGACTTGAATAAATATTTGATGGTATTGTTTTATCAAACAGTGCAAAAATAATTTGGTTCAAACACACACATGTTTTGCAGCCACAGTATATCGTATATTTTCATGCAAGAAAAAACAATTTGGCAATTTGTTTTAATTTTAACTAATTTTATCAGGTTTAAAATTAAATTTTTATAATAAAAGTGTATAATATTAATATATAACACGATTGAAAAAACTTTGTTTGTCGAATCTGAACATAAATTATTTTTTGTTAACAAACAGCAATGCGGATGATTTTCATAAAACAAATTGATTTGCTGGCAAATAAATATTTTCTCATTGTTTCATCAATGTGAACACCAAAAGTCAAATAATTAATTGCAAACCAAATGTAAGATCAAACAGCGTCAATGTCAGCTGTTCAGCTGTCATACAAAAATGTAAATAGTCGCTTATATGACTGGTTTTCTTTTATTTTTTATAAAATATAAATCTGAGACAAAGTTTTGACATTTAATTGAAATTCAAGCAATTGCGTAAATTAATGATAATTATTATTTTTGTTGTTTGTTTTGTTATTTATTGGTTGGTAACAACATACTATATATAGTTATACTACATAATATATGCATCTATAGTCTAGTTTGCGGTCTAGTCCAACGGTTCCCAAATTACAATTAAATAAGAGATACTGTTATCTCGGAGTATGAAGTTAGGCCACATTTCATAATTCAAGGACAAGCTAATCGCAGATTTAAGTTTGTCAAATTGTTAACAAAAGTGTTCTTGTTTGGAAGGACTTTTTATTTATGGACTATGACAATTTTCGGATGAACAATTACATATTTAGAACAATAAGATATCAAAATATGTATGGTGGTCCGCGAATTTAAATAAATTCCTTAAGGGGTCCGCGAAGTAAAAACCGGGGGAACCGCTGGTCTAGTCTATAGTCAAGCTATAGTTTAGTCTATAGTCTTGTCTTTACTCTAGTTTATAGTATTGTTTATAGTCTAGTCTATAGGTTATAATCTAGACTATAGTTTAGTAATTAATTGAGAAATTATTTAATTAATTTATTACTCAATTTATTTAAACAATTATTTATTATATTAATGGATATAAAAATATATTAATAATAAACAATTCTCTATAATTTTCAATTTATAGATATGTAATTTAATGAAAATTATTTATAATTCAAAAATATTTTGTGTTCACATTACAGCAAACAAATATTTGATAAAAAACGTCAAATATTTGATAGGTGTGAACGTACCTTTTTACATATATTTGGCACATGTGCCCCACGGGCAGTTCTGTGGTTTAGTTTCAATTTTTTTCGGGCTTCAAATTATATTATCGAAATTATTATTATGTCTTATTGTTCTAATAGTGACCAATATATTTTTTCTATCACAAAAACTAAAAAAGTTAGCATAAAAAGTTCACACAGTGAAATATTTTCACAGCCCTTTGAAAAAACAATTAATC
>NC_060949.1:9480276-9499647 GCF_022045245.1 Lucilia cuprina
TTTCCTTTAATTATAGAATATATCATAAAAAATGTATTTCCGATACTATATATATTGTTTGGCCGATTTGTGGAAAATATCATTCCGTTTTTATAAATGTTTTTTTTTTACATTTTTGGTATTTTATAGGAGCTTTAAGATTTTCCTCCATTTATACTTATATAAAACTTATTTGTGCCAATTTTTAGAGAGATGGCAGAATATTTGACGTAATTATGACATAAAAAGTTCAAATCGGGAGGTACGGTTGTATGGGGGCTAGGTGAAATAATGGACCGATTTCAACCATTTTCAATAGGCTTCGTCCCTGTGCCAAAAAATATGCTTGGTCCAAATTTCATCAAGTTATCTTGAAAATTGCGGCCTGTACCTTGCGCACAAGGTTTACATGGACAGCCAGCCGGACAGACGGACGGACGGACATGTCTTAATCGACTCAAAAAATGATTCTGAATCGATCGGTATACTTTAAGGTGGGTATTCGACCAATATTTTTGTATGTTACAAACATAATACCCTCCCCAGTATAGTGGTGTAGGGTATAAAAAACCATAGGGTTGTAAATTGCTAAGTTATTTATTAAATCTCAACAAGAAATGTTTACAATTATTTTCGTTGTCTATTTGATTGTTTCTTTTAGGTAGGCATTTTAATCATTTATATCAAAAAGCAGAGTGTTTTCATGACAATTTAGAAACTTTCTGCTTAAAAATTGACTACGTGTTTGCAGATCGCATAAAAGTCCAATCTTATAAAAAAATTTATTCCTAAATATGAAACAAATGGATAACACAAGTGAATGTATGTGCTTAAATATTTTACCCAAAAATATATTTAAAAATAATTTTACTTGTATTTGTTTTTGTATTTGGTAAAGAGATTATGGCTTGTGAAAAACTTACTTCTGTTAAATTTCATCGCTATACTCGTATTTTTAAGGCAGTAATGAGCGTTAAAGTATTGTTACAATTTTGGTACACTATGATTATTCGTCAAATTAAAATAAGCTGTTGTGGTATGTAATCTAAATAACAAAATAGTCGATACCAAATTAAAAAAACTGGATTTTGGACTACGTGACTTTTGCCACGTAGGCAGAATTAATTAAAAAAAAAACTAAAGAAAACAATTAAAGAGGAGAGAAAAGGAAAAAACAACTGATACCGCATACTATATATTGTTTAAGAAATACTGTATAATTTAAAACAAAATAACTAAAAAGGCACCATCGAGAGAATAGAAATATTTTGGGAACCATTATAAAACATAACAAAGATTTTTTGAAGCTGGGTTAAAATATTTAATTTAACATGAAGAATCGTGTTCCCATACGATATTTTCTTTAAAACTGTCCAGCTCACGAATGGACAACACTTAATCGAAAATATTTTGGGTAACATCATATTACATAAGAGCGAATATTATGAGGGGGGTAACTCAAGCAACATTTTTTGTGAGTCGGTCTAATGTACATATATTACTTTTTTTGTTAAATCATTTATTTTTTCTACTATTTATACCCTACACCACTATAGTGGGGAGGGTATTATACGTTTGTGCTGATGTTTGTAACATACAAAAATATTGGTCCAATACCTTAAAGTATACCGATCGATTCAGAATCATTTTTTGAGTCGATTAAGACATGTCCGTCCGTCCTTCCGTCTGCCCGGCTGGCTGTCCATGTAAACCTTGTGCGCAAGGTACAGGCCGCAATTTTCAAGATAATTTGATGAAATTTGGAACAAGCATGTTTTTTGGCATGAAGTCTATTGAAAATGGTTGAAATCGGTCCATTATTTCACCTAGCCCCCATACAACCGTACCTCCCGATTTGAACTTTTTATGCTATAATTACGTCAAATATTCTGCTATCTCTCTAAAAATTGGCACAAATAAGTTTTATATAAGTATAAATGATACTGCAGATTTTCGTAAGGATCGGCCTTTATTTGACCCTAGCCCCCATACAAACCCCCCTTCAAAAATGACTTAAACGTCTAAAATTGACTTGTAACCATTTGTATCGCAATGAAACTCAACAAAACTAACTGTTATTTAAAAATATATCCTTTTCCCAAATTTACCGAGGATCGGCCCATATTTGACCTATATAAAGTCTCATTTAGAAATTTTAGTTTTTTTTATTTATAAATGGCTTAAATATTTTGGAATTATGGTAATATTCAACATAAAAGTTTCTTTACAAAAAATAAAAATTTTATAAAAAGTAAAAATTAAATGGGTATTATAGGGTCGGCCATGCCCGACTTTATTTTCCTACTTGTTTTGCTTTTAACTTTGGTTTATATATTGTTCAATAAAATTTTCTTAACATTTAATTTAATTTTAATATTTTTATTTGACAACATAAGCACTTTAAAGGGAACCACAATTTGATTTGTTGAAATCAGTTTTTAGAGGACCCCTGATATCGGCGAGATCCGAATATTTAATAATTCTGTTAGACATGCTTTCGGGAAGATTGCTATTTAAAATCAGCAAAATCGGTAAATAAATAGATATAAGCAAAAATTCGAGACAACCTTTGAAAATTTTAATCAAGAAAAAAAAAAGATTTTTCTTACTTTGATAAATAAGCAAGAACAAACCCAGCTAGCATTTGGAAGATTGTTGGATGATTAATCAGTAAACTGAGTATGCCCTAGCGCCCTCGAAATTGAGGGCAATATCAACCTCAATGAACTCTCCTTACCTTTGGGAAATTTAAAGGGCAAAACACCAGGATTAGATAGAATTTCATATCCAATGCTGAAAATGCTTACACATAACATGAAATTTAGAATTTTAGGTTTATTTAACAACATATTTTAAAATTATATTCCCCAACAATTCAAAACCATTGTCGTTATACCCATACCTAAACCCGGTAAAGACTTGACTATATTAAACTCTTATCGCCCTATTTCATTAAATCCTTGTTTATCAAAAGTCCTGGACAAAATTGTTTGTTTGTGGAAACAAACCACCATAACCCATTTCCACAAACAAACTTCTAAATAACCGACAATTTGGATTCAGAAGGGGTACCTCGAAAACTGACAGTCTACTATATGTTGACTATCAGATTGCAAATTGACTTTCGTTACGAAAACATATTACTATTATATCTCTAGATTTCGAACGAGCATTCGACAAAATTGGCATTCATTCGATACTTAACCAGCTCTCGGAATGGAAAGTCGGTCCTAATATTATGAGATATATAGCAAATTTCATGACTAAAAGGAAAATAATAGTCCGAGTAGATAATTGTTATTCTCAACTTTTTTAAACATTTTTATACAACACCAACACACCCTTAAATCAATTGGGAAAAAAGTGATGAAGTCTAGAAAAATACCCAAGGTACCATATGTCTTATACAGGATTATACGGAATTGTTTGAAATTGAATATACCGTTAAAAACCGATACGTATAAATGTAGGCAATTCCCTCCTTGGTCATTTGAAGGACATCATTTAATACCTACCTACATCAGTGGTCAAAACCCGACACGAGCATATCTCAATACAAAGTGATGTTTGCAATAGTTAAGGACGAACTTAAAGATCATAATTTCCTTTTCACTGATGGGTCAAAAACCGATACATCTACAACATACAGCATTACAACGGAAAATAAGATTTCAAATCTTCCAACCCATACCTCAATCTATGCGGCGGAACTTATAGCCATTTATAAAGCAATCTCATATGTTAAGGGAAAAACAAGAGTTACTAGATTGGACTGTATAAAATTTCAAAGACTACGCTTAGGTCATACAAGGTTAACACATGAGTCATTAATGAATCCTAACATTACAAACTTTTACCAGTGTAATATCACACTTCCTATAAGCCATTCACACTTTCTTTGCGATTGCTCGGAAATTGCGAATTCCAGAAGAATATTTTTTCAAGATTCTAATCCCTTATATCCATTACTCCATCCATCCACACAAAATATAACACTAATAATCAAATTTTTAAAGAAATCATTTATTTATAATTTAATTTAAATCAACGTTTATATTTACAAACATATAAAACAAAATCTATTTAAGACTTATTGAGCGGAGGGCCTACGTTGCTATTGCTCTTTTTATACCCTTCACCTTCGTGAGAAGGGTATATATAAGTTTGTCATTCTGTTTGTAATTTCTATAATATAATTTTCCGACCCTATAAAGTATATATATTCTGGATCCTTATAGATAGCGGAGTTGATTAAGCCATGTCCGTCTGTCTGTTGAAATCAGTTTTTAGAGGACCCCAGATATCGGAGAGATCCGAATCTTCAATAATACTTTTAGACATGCTTTCAAGAAGATCGCTATTTAAAATCAGCAAAATCGGTCGGTAAATAACGGAAATATGAGCAAAAATCCGAGACAACCTCTGAAAATTTCATCAAAAAATTGTTATAAAAGCAACAACAACACTGTATATAGAAAAAGATTTACACGTGTGTGTATAGATGTATTTGGTTTTATTCAGCTGTGTATTTTCTACTAAAATACACAGCAAAAAAATATGATTTGCATTTTTTGTTAAAATAAAATAATTTTCCATTTTGTTTTGCAAATATATTTTTTAATGAATAGAAAAATGTATTTAAAACGTTTTCAATTATATGAGAGTAGATTGTGAGTTATTGTACAATAATTTTTATGCGAATAATGTAAGTTTGAAATTTAAAACTAACACAAATTTTTTCCAAGTGCTTTTTAAAACAATTTTTTTACGATAAACAAAAACAAAATCTACGTCTCGTCAATGTTTACCAGCAATGAATACGAAAGTGTTGTTGTTTTACTCTTGCTTGTATACTGTTAAGAACAACAACAACGTATTGCTATTATTAAGCGCATATAAGTATATAGAAAACACACTTTCTATGGCTAAGCGCATTTACAAAAACAAAAGAGTACCAAGTGCATAGGGCTTGGGCACCCTTGGTTTGGATGCTGTTGGCGTCATTGCGTTGTTATTTTTGTTTTTCTGTGTTTTTCGTTATGTATGTTTAGATGTCCGTTGGTTTAGATGCCTTGTTTATTTTGTGTTTTATTTCATTTAGCGTTGTTGTTGTTGTTCTCATTGTTTAGCTTTTGATGTAATAATAATGTAGTCGGGAAAAAATTTAAAATTTATAAAATATGTTTAAAACACACTATGGTGAAGGGTATATAAGATTCGGCACAGCCGAATATAGCACTCTTACTTGTTCTATGTTTATTTTGTATTTTGTAATTATAAAATAAATAATAAATAAATAAATAAATAAATAAATAAATAAATAAATAAATAAATAAATAAATAAATAAATAAATAATATAGGTTTAATTATCTTCTACGGAAGATAATCACTAAACTGATTTATTTGAAAAAATTATAACAAAATGTATACCAATCATAAATAGGTTATCCAGGTGATTGAAATATGATTGTTTAAAAATTTTGTTTGTAGTTAAATTTCGCGCAGGCGGAAGATAAAAACTGTTTTCTGTTGTATTGTATTTGTCTGTAACAAACACAAAAATTACTCAGAAAAGACTCAAAAATGAATATATGATTCGGAAATAACGCAAAAACGACCAGTTATTTAGCTCATTAATGACTCAAAAAAGATTAAAAAATGAGTCATAACTGATCAGAAGTGGGGTTCATAAATGGCTCATTTAGAAGAGTAGCGGGTAGGGTACCATTTTCTCCCGACGAATGTATCATTTATGATCAGAAAATGAGCGCATATATGATCATTTTAATCGTGCAGAAGAGTCATAAATGACTCGAATGTGATCAAAAATTTCAAAAAATGGTAGCTGGGACACTGTGAATTGGAAAAAGAGATGTGCATTTGTGTGTAGATGTATTTGGTTTTGTATGTTTGGATACTGTTGGCTTCATTGAGAATTCTGAATTCTGTTCTTATATTTGGAGCAGACGTCGGCGCTAGTATTGTTCTGAATACGATGATTTTCGGCAGTTTACATGTATACAGCACGATCGCATACGAACTTCTCAAAAAGAGCGTCAAAAATACAAATAATTTATTTAGTTGCTTGGTAGCATTCAACAAAGTAGGTCGATGTCACTTTGTTTCAGAAATTGCAAACGCAATTTGAAAAAAACAAAAACAAGAGCATAATTTACAAAAACAACATACACCCTAAAAAATTTTCTAGAATGCATAACAATGAAAGTAAATAAGATCGTTCTTATTTGATCCTCTTTTTGTATATTTTAATTTGAAATGTTCTTTCTATGTGAAGAAAGGATCATTCTTATGTCCATTGATTATATTTTGTTTATAAATATCCCCAATTTATTGTAGTGCAATTTAGTCTTCAAAATTGAAAATATCAAAATATTTTTTTTCAAGTAAGGTATTTTTTTGGAAGTAAGGTATTGCCAAAGACTCTTCTAGATGTAACTAGGAAGTCACTTTTTGAAGTGCCTACTTAGTATCATCTAGAAGTGTTCTTATTTTATCTTCTAGAAGATGAATTTTCTCTTCTTCTAGAAGAAGAGTCTTCTCGTCTTCTAGAAGATGAGTTTTCTCTTCTTCTAGAAGATGAGTATTCTCGTCTTCCAGGAGATGAGTTTTCTCTTCTTCTATTTGTATACTTACCAAAATAAAATCTATAAAATAAATCTAAATAAAATGAAATTTTATAGTTTTTATTGAAATAATTAAAATTAAAATAGTAGAAAAAATAATTGATTTAACAAAAAAAGTAATATATGTACATTAGACCGACTCACAAAAAAAAAGGTGCTCGAGTTACCCAATCATAATATTCGCTCTTGTGTAATGATGTTACCCAAAATATTTTCGGTTAAGTGTTGTCCATTTGTGAGCTGGACAGTTTTAAAGAAAATATCGTATGGGAACACGATTCTTCATGTTAAATTAAATATTTTAACCCAGCTTCAAAAAATCTTTGTTATGTTTTATAATGGTTCCTAAAATATTTCTAGTCTCTCGATGGCCGTTTGAGCTGAACCGGTTGCAAAAAAGTCCCTTTTAGTTATTTTGTTTTAAATTATATAGTATTTCTTAAACAATATATATAGTATGTGGTATCAGTTCAAAGTTTTTTTGAAGCCAAGTGTAGTGGTGCGCAAAATTAGCAAAATTGTGCATACATTTTATTTTTCTTAGTGAAAAACATAAAAATTTTAAATATTTTGGAATATGACAATTATAAGCAAACGGTATTTATGATTAATACATCATTGGACGCGACATTAAAATACCTTTTAAACGATACCCCGTATTGGATATTTTGTTTCAAAACAAACAAAAATTAAAAAAAATAATTCCAAAATACCTTTTTTTAATTTGGTAGATTTAAAATATTTTGGGAATCATCTAAAACAAAGCAAGTAACATTTTGAGAGGGGTAACAAGAACACGTTTTTGCTTTCCATACAGAGTGAGTCGGTCTAATGTACATATGTATCAAAAATTTAGAATAATTACCTTATAATAAGATAATTTTCAGGAAATCTGTATTAATATTCCAACTGCTGACTGGTATACTTCCAAAAATTGTAAAACGTTGGACTCTAAAATATTTTTGTAATTCTTCATAAATTTTATGATCAATCCTTCAAATTGTAAGAGTTATATTTTGGAACGCATTAATCCTTCAACAAAATAAATAAAAATAATGTTATAAATAATATTGAATATACATACTTTTGTATTTATTGAAATTACCTCTTATACTTTAGGAAGCAATAAAATAGGATTCTCTTATGTCCAATTTAAAATTTAAACTGTCAGATCCATTTTTTACATTTTCTGCAAATAATCGACATTTTCAATGGAACCGCGTGATGAAATAAGACATATATAACTTATCAGATCCCTTTTTAACATTTTAATTCGGTTAGAAGTATTTTAATAGGGGATACATTATTAGCTACTACTTTCTAAAAAAATAAAATAATTAAAATTTAATTAATTAATTTATTGTTTTTAAACAATAAAAACATTACCTTTCATGAACATTTTTTAAATAACTTGGAATTAAACCATCTATAAAGATTGGAAATTACGAGGCATGGATTTAAAATTATTTACAGTCACTAACACTAATACTGCAATACTATTTTGCTCTCTTCTAATTAAGGAGTTATACACGTTCAAAAACTATCTACTTAGGTTTAATATCTTGGGAACGGCATGCTCAATATTAAGAATATTAGTGTCATATGATAGGTCATAGAAAGACCTGGTGTTAATAACTAAAAAAGTACCTATAATTATAATAATTAAATCCAAAGCTATATAAAAATTAATAAAATTGTATTTATTTAAAAAAGGTGTGTTTAAAAATATCTGATTTCAATATTAAATATCTTATATGGGCAATTTCGTGTCGAGTGACCCAAGTCAAAAAATAATTTATGTATAAAACAGTAATATTAATTTCAATATAATGATTCCAGATAGCGTTTGAATACTTTAAGTAAAAATTTTAATGTATTTTGTTTTTGTTACGATAATGAAATACAAATAAAATTTTAGCTCAAAGTGATCATTCGTAATCTAGAAACAGGACCTAAACGCGCTAATAGTTTAAAAAATATTGAAATATAAGATTTAACTCAAATAAATCTAAATAGGTTAAAAATGCAATGTTCATCAAATGAAAGACGAAACGTACAACTTGAAAAAGTCTTTAAATGCTTATAACTCCTAAACCAATTAAGATATTAGACTTCGTTTAAAAATATTGGAAATGAAAGCCGTTTAGAGTTGTTAACTTATTCCTAAAATAGTATTTTAATGTAAAATATGACAACTTACTTATTAATTTAATTTATATAATCCTTGAAGATAATTACTTTTTGGTATATTTAATAAACTTCGCCAATTAACAAAAACTTATTAAATGTTTATTAACAGTTGACTTTTAACACAACACTGTCATATTGTTTTTTATTACTTAAGATTCACATTATATTAATTACACTATTTTTCTATGAACTTTAAATTCAATAACTCATTTAAGTTTAACAATGAATAATTAAAACTAAACATGACTGGACAAAACACAAAACATCACTGAACTTAGCAAAATTTCTGCATTATTTATTTTTATTTTTTTCGCGTTCACGCTAAAAAATGGAGTATTTATATTTTTTTGTTTTTGTACTCTTCTTACTTTCATCCGGAAGTAACCTAAAACTATACTTTCAGACGGCGAAAACTAGAAATCAATGTATTTTGTTTTTGTAAAATGTGTGCTCTCGTCTGACAATCGTCCAGAAGTGACTAAAATCCACACTTCCAGATGAATAAAATACAACATTAATGTGAACACTCTTCAAAATGTCTTCCAGAAGTGACATAAACATACAAATCAAGAAGATACAAATTAGGAAACAATGTATTTTGTTATTGTAAAATGTGTGTTCTCATCCAACTCTCATACAGAAGTCACTAAAACGTATACTTCCAGATGAAAAAAGTTTAACAGTCATGTTTTTTTGTTTAAGCAAAATGGATGCACTCTTCTAATTATCAGCCGGAAGTAACTTAAAAGTGTATTTCTAGGAGACGAAAATTCGAAATCAATGTATTTTGTTTTTGTAAAATGTGCGTTCTCGTCTGACAATCGTCCAGAAGGGTTTCTGACGTGGCATCTGGGGTGATGCGCAATAGTTTTGTCTTCTAAATGTTTGAAGGGTATACGCCGGTGTATGATTTGGATGTAGGTTGGTTTTATTGCGTTGTTTATTTTGTTTTTGTTTTTCTATGTTTTTCGTTATGTATTCATTATACCCTACACCACTTTAGTGGTGTGCTGATTTTTGAAACTTTGTTACATGATCTTATATTGTCCCAGGGACGAAGCCTATTGAAAATAATTATCATCGGTCCATTATTTCACGTAGGCCCCATACAACTGAATCCGCCAACTGACAAAATGTATAAAACTAATACATAGTATGTTTAAAATACACTATGGTGAAGGGTATATAAGATTCGGCACAGTCAAATATAGTACTCTTACTTGTTTCTTGTATATTGTGAAATTTCTTCAGTTCTACGTGTAATTACTCAATTAGAATAAAATAGTTAAATTTAACGAAATTCCTTCAATTCTACAGGCCATTATATATGCATACATACCTTTAGCCATGTTGATGAAATATCTTCAATTTTAACTAAGTGATTTAGTTAAAATTAAAAAAGCGATTTAGTTAAAATTAACGAAATTTCTTCATAGCTACAGCCCTAATTCATTATTTCTTCTTTTTTTTGGATTTTATTTTTTCGGTTTTTTTTGTTTGGAAAGAAATTAAAAAATTTCTTCAAAATTGTATTCATATCGAGGATATGTATATTCTTTAAATTAACCACCTTTAAGGGAGTAAAATTAAATATTTAAGATGTAGATTTGAATAATTGCGATTTTACTAATTTACTACTTTTTTAACAAAATTACTGTTGATTTAACAAAATTTTGGACGTATATAGGGGAGCATTTCTTTTAAGGCATACGGTTTGATGGTGAGTATATGAGATTCGGTACAGCCGAATATAACACTCTCACTTGTTTAATTTTAAATACAGTAGCATGATGCAACTAATAAGGTGAAGACTTTTCTACAACAAATGCAACAATTCAAAAACAAAACGCTTTTTGTTGTTGTTAAATTATACCGAAAATTTAAAAAACAGCTGACTGAAGCGTAAACAGAAAGCAAGGAAATTTTTAAGATCGTTATGATTGAAGTGATAAATGTGAAAAAACTATCTTATCCACGATATGCAAGGATAGAGTTCAATATTGAACATGTATTTGAAATTATAATCTATGTCGCTGTAAAAATTAAGGCTTCTCTGCACAAAACTAATCCAAATTATGGAAAAACATACTTCATTTAACATTAGGTGAGGACCAGGATTCATCCATGCATTACATCAGAGTAATCCAGAAACTACTCCGTTGCTTAAATTATGAGAGTATATGATACACAACATGGTCATATGTAATGCAGGCTATGGACCATGTTGTTTTCCAAAAAAAAACTATGCACTCCAATAATATTTACAAGGGAGTAGTTTTGGGATTACCTAAATTGATGATGTTTAAATTAATCCATTATTCTTAATCACAATCAATTACTCAGTAAGATATTTAATGTCGAAGTTTCAAGTCACTTTTTTATAACATTAAAGCGCGTAACAGTTGTAAATTTTCATTACAATAGAGAATCTGGAAATTATTACAATTACACTCTCCACCACCATCAGTGGTGATAGAGGGTATATATAAGTTTGTCATTCCGTTTGTAACACTGAGAAATATTCATCTAAAACAATACAAAGCATATATATTCTTGATCCTTATGAAATTCTGAGTCGATCTAGATATGTCCGTTTGTCTGACTGTATAAAACACGCATACATTAAAACGAAACAACGGAACTCCATAAAATTCACCCATAATATTCACTGTAATTCTAAGCAATTTGGTATTGAAAACCAGCAATATCGGTGAAATAGTTTCAGAGTAATGAATAAAAATTTAAGACAACCGCAAAAAAGGCGATTTTTCACATACTTATTTACACTTTTTACAAAAACTACTGCAGATAAACTGATGAGTTTTGACAGAGATACAACTCTTAGCGCCAGGATCAACAATGTTAAAAATTGGAAAAATCGGTTCACAATTTCATATACCTCCCATACAAATCTACGTATTCCCGTAAAATGTGTTTTCTGTTAATAACTTCCGTTAGAACGTCGAAATCTTTACAAAGTTTTACAAGTTAAAGTTTTATGTCAATAGAAATCATACCAAGGAAGACATTTTTCCATCGGTCTATATTTGGTCACAGCTCCCATACAATATCACTTAAACGCCGATAACTCATTACCTAATAAAGATATTGTGTCAAAACTTTCCACAAATATTACCTTTGTATACAGAAATTTGACCGTAAAATTTTTCTTCTTATCGGTCCACAATTGGTCATAGCTTCAATACAAGGTCACCTCCAGAAAATCACTTAAACGACCATAACTCTACTAAATTAAGATATCCATATAAAATTTGGTGCAAGTATTGCCCATATGCACAGAAATATTATATATACTGTGGAAGATTTGTTTCGATCGGTCCATAATTGGTCGTAGCTCCCATACAAGGTCCCCACCCGAAAACCACTTAAACGCACATAACTCATTACTAAATTAAGATATTATGACAATCACTTAAACGCCTATAACTCATTACTAAATTAGGATATCTATATAAAATTTGGTACAAGTATTGCTCACGTATACAGAAATACTGTTTTGAAAGTTTTTTGGGTTGGTCCATAATTTTTCATATCTCCCATACAAGGTCACCTCCCGAAAATCACTTAAACGCCCATAACTGATTACTTAATTAAGATATCTATTTATTGCTCACATGCACAAAAATGTAGCTATAAAAGTTTTTTCGGGTCGGTCCATAATTTTTCATAGGTTCCCTCCCAAAAATCACTTAAGGGCGCATAACACATTACTAAATTAAGATATCCACAAATTTAGCACAAATATTGCTCTTATATACATAAATTACAATATTAAATTGGTCCATATTTGGTCATAACTCTCATACTAGGTCCACTCCAAAAATCACTTAAATACTCAATATTCATTACCAAATAATGATATAGATACAGAATTTTGAAATTTTGTGTTTATATACAAAAACCTCTAAAATGCACATTACTTATTACCAAATAAAGCTATTGATACAAAATTTGCACATATATTAGTTTTGTATACAAAAATTATATATTATGATTATTTCACGATCAGTTTATAACATGAGTGCTGTGATAAACCTCCTTGTGGTTGAGCGGATATAGCACACTGGTCTTCGCCGGATTGGGGGGGTTGTTTTTCCGCAGATTTTCACAATTAACAAATTCGTGCCATATAAATTAAAAAAAAGTATTCTTGTTCTTATCGTCTGGTGTATTTAGCGGACTGACTTTGGACAATCGGACAAAGATGACACAATTTATTTCAGTGGACTTAAGTCTCCAGGATTAGATGGAAAGTTCATGTACAGGCTACCCTCCCAATATGACTGATATCAGTCATACGTGACATGATTCTTGCCTGTTAAAAAAGTTCAAAAAAATTTAAATGATATCCCAAAAAAAATTGGACTATTAGTTTTCTTAAGTCCTGCTACATATCAACCTATTTGAATATTGTTTACCACATCTTCAAAGAATTTTCATATAAAGTTCATAACATTTATTTATAAATCACGTTTTTTTAAATACTAACAATTTAGTTTTACTCCCCAAAAATACAGATTAATCAGGAAAATCATAATTGAATAATTATATAATACTTTACAATAAAACTGAATAATTAATAATAGAATTTACAAATATCTAACAATAATTATACATAAAAAAATTAGGAATAGCTTTTAAATATATAAGGATTTTAAATATGGTGTTTACGCCAAGATTATTTTACATGTATTAAAATATTTTATTCATATCTTTAACCGATATTTAATAATTATTTAAATATTATATATTTTTTAAGATATGAGCATATATTTATATTTTGTTTTTCCGTTTTTTTTTCTTTTCTTTTTTTTTTGATTTATTTTAGTTATTGTTTTGTTTAGTTATCTATAAAATATAAACAATTACATGTCAGACTATTTAATTGATTATTTATTTATATATTTATTTATTTTATTTTATTTTATTTTATTTATTTATTTATTTATTTATTTATTTATTTATTTATTCATTAATTTATTCATTTGTTTTATTTATTTTATGTATTTCATTTAGTTTATTTAAGTATTTAGAGACAATTATGTTAAGTATCAACAATTGTATTTATTATCTATTTTATCATTTATTTTATTTATTTATTTATTTATTTAGAGACAATAATTGCAGTAACTCGATGAGCCACCCACCATCACAATTTGATTTTATGAGCTTTTTGATTTGCTAGAAACCATATCTTTTGTCTCTAAGAGGATTTTTATGGTTATATATGGTATTTTGCGATATAAGGGTCATGCTTCTTTTTCTATTTAAACTATTTGTAAGAAATTTTATTTCAATAACTCGATATGCCACATATATTTTTTTTACTTTATAAAGAAGTCCTTTATAATGATGAAGATAAAGCGGAATTGTTGTTGTGATAAAACAAGATAAGACAAGTATTATAACACTATGAAAAAAATATATTTGTCAAAATCTTGAGAGATATAAATTTTTGAAATAAAAGTGGCTTACCATGTTACTGCACAAAAATTATTTCATTTATAATTATGTTGTTTTGTTTATAAATTAAATTTTATCTTATATAAAGTTCCAACTATATGCATAATATAAAGACATACTAAATTACTAAAGACATTTACAGAAACCTTTTTCAAGCAATGGAAATTTCTAAAATTGATTGAAATTAGTTCGGATGTTTGAAACGGCAATCAAGAAGCAAAATTTTAACTGTGCTGAAAAAACGCAAGTCTATCACAAATTTAAATCTGAATATTAAGTGCAACACCCAAACCAATGCAATGTTTTTTGTCATTATATTTACAATATTTTTTGCCTATACCAAATCATACTGCAGGACCTGTTTTTGCTGTAGAATAATTAAGCTGTATTAAGCCCAATTTATTCTCATATATAAAATAACTAAAAATATACCGAAATATTAATTTCATATTGAAAATAAAATTTATATATACTTTGTAGCAAGAACATGATAAGCCACTTTGAAAATGTACTAGAACTTGGTTTTTAAAAATAAAATATTCAATTATTTCTAGGCAGTAACTTGATAAGCCACAATTTTTTGCTAAAACAGTGCTTTCCACTGTATTTATGATTTTCATCTATTGGCATCCGATAGCTATCGACCTTATATGATCATTTAGCGTGTTACAAGTACAAATTTAAAAATTCCTATTTTTTGAGAATTTTTTTAAACTTTAATGTCGATTTACTCAAAATTTTATTTCTGTGGCATACCGAGTTTCTGCAATAAGCCCTTGAATTATGTTAAGTATCAACAATTGTATTTATTATCTATTTTATCATTTATTTTATTTATTTGGTAACAATTATGTTACTTATTAACAATTGTATTACTTGTTTTATTATTTATTGTTTTATCTAGTAACATTTAATTCCAATCAGATCGTTTGATTGATTAAATCAAATTATCATAGATGTATGTGATAGTGAAATAAATGTTCGTACTACGCACGTACGATTATTAAATGTCGTTTTCATTTAATTCTACTATTTCTTTTTTCTACTTTCAATAAGTAAGTTATGTATTATTTCCAGTTACAATTTATTAGATTTCAGTTTTGTTAATTTTAAAAATAAAAATATAATTATAATAAAAAATACTGAATAATAGGTATTAAGGATTATTTTTTTTATCAATTAGTATAAATTTATGTATATTTAACTTTAAATGTTAGTTTTTTTTGCTTGATTTCTACCTTTTCTTTTAATTTAGGGACTATTGAAACATATACATATATACACCTGTGACTCATATAATAATGATATATAAAAATTTTGTACAAGACTAGATTATTGGTTTCTACGATGTTATAATGTAATTCACATCAAGGTCAAAATATTGACCTCCTGTGAATGTCATACGAGATCACGTGTGTGACGTGTAACGGTAATTAGAGTATAACGGTATTTTCGGAATAATATTGAAACATATTTTTGGGTATTAAAGGTACTTATCTATTGTCCTTGCCCTGAATGAAAATCTCTATTGCTGACTCACCCTAATTTTGTTAACAAAAAGACTCACAGCCCTTGATTTTGAAAACATCAAAAAAAAAAAAACTCTTTTTATACAAATTGGCTTGTAATTGACAAAGTTAACAAAAATTAAACAAAAGTATATTAAATTTAACATTGCATATCTTTATTCTATAAATCAAAGTGGTGAATCTCAATTAATTTACATTTACGCATATCATTAATTTGTATTAATTTAGTACCCTTTGACTTATAAAATAAATGATTAAAAATAATTTAATGAAATTTTCTTTTGGTTACCATTGATATGTTTTAAATTACTTGCGAGATTCTTACCTTGTAGTGGTGTACATTATGGAGTTATTTAAACAAATCAATATTATTTAAATTCAAATATCACTTCCTTTTTTTTAAGGATTTATATTGAACACTGTTACAAAGTAACTTCATTTTATGCTTTTGATTGTTCTGACTTCTCAACATGTAATAAGCAATTGTAATCGTTACAAAAAAATATTAAAAATGCGTAATGCGCTAAATAAATATATTTTTGTGGGCCAAAAATATTCTTACAAATTTTACAATTATTTTTCGCGCAATAAGCTCAAAATTAAGGAATATTTGAGATGCATTTCGATAAAATTTAAGAAACTTATTTTATTTCTTTTTTTTTGACAAATTGTTTTGAGATCAGGATTTTCAATCAGGAAACTAAGGACCCTTTCAAAAGTTTTATTTTGTAAATTTTTATTAAAATATTTTTTTATTCGGATCATAAATGCATTTTATTGATTTTAAAAAATGAGTCCAGGTGACCAATCTAGGGGCTTTACCACTGGACTCCATTGGTGCTACGCAGTCTAAAGATTGTAAGTAAATACGAAAACACCTCAGCTCTATGTAAAATTTTGCTACGATATCTCCTATAGATAGATAGATAGATAGATAGTTAGTTAGATAGATAGATAGATAGATAGATAGATAGATAGATAGATAGATAGATAGATAAATAAATAGATAGGTAGATAGATATAAAAGATAGATAGATATAAAGGTTTCATAGTGTCAATGGACGTTATGACAATTTTTAAGTGTTATAATGTCCATTGACATTGTATCACTTTTAAAACATAACTGTATTCGAAAATTTGTAAAGAATTTAACGAAGGGACATTCTTACCCCCAAAGGAATTTATCCTAAATTTGGTGTATGTTGCATTTTGGTTTCCATTTAAAAAGTGTTCTGGATAGACGGCCTTCGGCCGGGCGCAGCGACGTCGGGCATGGCCGATCATATAATACCCTACACCAAGAGTATATTTTTAAAATTTTTACTTTTTATAAAGAAACTTTTATGGTGAATATTATTCCAAAATATTTAAGCAATTTATTGATAAAAAAAACTAAAATTTCTAAATGAGGCTTTATATAGGTCAAATATGGGCCGGTCCTCAGGAAATTTGGGAAAAGGACATATTTTTAAATAACAGTTAGTTTTGTTGAGTTTCATTGCGATATAAATGGTTACAAGTCAATTTTAGATGTTTTTGAAGGGGGGTTTGTATGGGGGCTAGGGTCAAATAAGGGCCGATCCTTACGAAAATCTGCAGTATCATTTATACTTATGTGAAACTTATTTGTGCTAATTTTTAGAGAGATAATAGAATATTTGACGTAATTATGGCATAAAAAGTTCAAATCGGGAGGTACGGTTGTATGGGGGCTAGGTGAAATAATGGACCGATTTCAATCATGTGCCAAATTTCATGAAATTATCTCTAAAATTGCGACCTGTATTTGATTACAAGTTTTACAAGCTCTATACGGGGGTTCAGTTGTGTGGGGGATAGGTGAAATAATGGACCGATGTTAATCATTTTCAACAGGCATTGTCTGCGGTATAATATAAGATCATGTGCCAAATTTCATTGAATTATCTCCAAAATTACGACCTGTAGTTTGATTACAATGTTTACAAGCCCTATTCGGGGGTACAATTATATGGGGGCCAGGAGAAAAATTAGGGGGCCGATTTTAACCATTTTTAATAGAGTTCGTCCCTGGGACATGGATCATGTACCAAATTTCATTCAATTATCTTCAAAATTGCACCTTGTAGTTTGATTACAAGGTTTCATGGACGGACAGACGGACGGACATAGCTAAATCGAATCAGAAAATAATTCTGACCCGATTGGTATACTTTAAGGTGGGTATAGGACCACTATTATTGCGCGTTACAAACATCAGCACAAACCCAATAAAATTATTTTCATATATATAGTTGCATTTATATAAACTTACAATATAGTATGTGATGGACTTTAAGGGCTTATAAATTTTTTTTATAAAATTTTTTTTAAAAAAATTTATCAATATTTGTTAGTGACAAATATTTTGCTTCAAACTTTTATTTTGATAAACGTGGAACCGCTTATATTGAAATAACGATGAAAAATAAAGTTTTTGCACCAAGTACGTGACTTTAGAATAACATCCAAATCAAATAAAAAATACCGTTAAGAAAACTCTATATTTTATCTTGACTCATGTAACATCAATTTCTCTTTAAGAATAGTAATAAGCTAAAAAAAATTTTAGATTGTAAAATTTGATTATTTCGTTTACTTTTTTAAAAAATTTAAAACAACTTTCAATGAAGTTTATTTTTTCAGTTTTGGTTTACCTCTTCATGGAATTGCCCATATGTATTTTGAAAATCCTTAAATCTTTCACACACATGCACATTATTAAATATCGTTAGAGCATATCATAGGGCGCTATAAAAATATAAAAGAAAATGGAAAATGGGGTTTGTAATGTTCAATAAATCTTGGAATTTTTACAGATTTAAGCTGTTTAAATCTTGGGGTTTTTCTATTTAAGACATGAGAAAACTTATTTCTACAAATATTTCATCATTAAAAAAAGTATTAATATAAAAGTAGCTATAAAAGTTCGGCTTAGCCGAATATAGCAGTCTAACTTGTTTTATATTGTTTTACACTCACTAATCTCTCACTTATGCTTACTATATATCAAAGGTTTGTTTTTGATTTATTAAATTTTAAATTAACACAATTTGTTACAAAATCTAAATTTCACAAGATATCACAATGAAATAGATATTTGCTGAAATGTGCAAAAACTTTTTCTTCTGAATTTTGAGATCAAGAATGTGTAACACTAAGAAATATTTATCTGAGACCCACCAAAGTATGTATATTCTGGGTCCTTGTGAAATTGTGAGTCGATTAAGCTATGTCTGTCTGTCTGCGTAAAACACGCTCACGTGAAAACTAAGCCAAGGAGATCAACCAAATTCACAGAAAATTTATTGTTATCCTAAGCATTTTAATATCGAAAATATGCAAAATCGGTTCACGACGTAAAAAGTAATGAGTAAAAATTTCAACTTCCTCGAAAAAATTACGTTTTCCACAATTTCCCCCCCATACAAAGGTATATATTCCCGGAAATTAGTTTATCGTAAAAAAAATTTATATATGTCAATATAATACAAAAAGAAATCATACTACCAAACAATATTTGCAT
>NC_060949.1:9499747-9500762 GCF_022045245.1 Lucilia cuprina
CATTCTTACCCCCAAAGGAATTTATCCTAAATTTGGTGTATGTTGCATTTTGGTTTCCATTTAAAAGTGTTCTGGATAGACGGCCTTCGGCCGGGCGCAGCGACTTCATAGTTTCTTGTGAAATTTAGATTTTGTAACAAATTGTGTTAATTTAAAATTTTATAAATCAAAAACAAACGTTTGATATATAGTAAGCATAAGTGAGAGATTAGTGAGTGTAAAACAATATATTTTCTATGTCCGTCCGTCCATGAAACCTTGTAATCAAACTACAGGGCGCAATTTTGAAGATAATTGAATAAAATTTGCGACCTAATTCAATTGCGAGATAATTCAATGAAATTTGGCACATGATCTTATATTATACCGCAGACAAAGCCTGTTGAAAATGATTAACATCGGTCCGTTATTTCACCTAGCCCCCACACAACTGAAGCCCCGTATAGAGCATGTAAAACTTGTAATCAAATATAATTTTAGAGATAATTTAATGAAATTTGGCACATGATCTTTTATGGTACTGTAGACGAAGCCTACAACCCTTACATTTTTTTAAGAAAAATCACCCCAAAATTAATGAAAATTCCTCCCAAGTTTGAAATGAAAAATGGCCCCAAATATTGAGTTAATTTTTCGTAATGAACAATTACCCCAAAAACGTAAATGAAATTTCACCCCATTTAATTTTAATTCAAATATAGGTGGCGTGTTATAAAGTCCAGTGTTATATTTTCCATGGGCGTTATGACTCACTAAATTGAGTCTAGTGTCCATGGACGTTGTAACAATTTCAAAAGTGTCACAATGCGTATGAGCATTGTAACATAAAGTCCATGGATTTCAAAGAGTCCATTTATCAAAAGATGGATTAATTCAGCGAAGCCGGTATTCGAAATACTCCAGAGTTTGAAGTCGCTGCGCCCGGCCGAAGGCCGTCTATCCAGAACACTTTTAAATGGAAACCAAAATGCAACATACACCAAATTTAGGATAAATTCCTTTGGGGGTAAGAATG